>NW_025322477.1:0-39800 GCF_019176455.1 Solea senegalensis
AAAATCCCTGCTCTGACTTTTCATCATCAAAATGCTGTTTTCCAATAACAATTGAAGTTTCATGACAGTGAATTTGTTTTCTTCTGGCTATTTTATTTTTTCTGTGTATGTATGTGTTTGAGACACCAACTCTCAACTCATGCAAATTGTTACAGATCCTAGCTTTGAACCAAACCGAAACCTGAGGTAAAAACAAGGGAATCAAAAAGGAAACAGGGGTTTTAAAATCTCCTGCAACAGAGAAATATTTCCAATGTAAATTCTCACCGGAGTTGTCTGTAAAAGCCTAAAATGAATTCACAACAAGTGGGTCAAGATCCAGAGCTCTCTGGAAGCAGGAGTTAATAAGACGTGACTAAATGTCACTGATCAATATTGGCTTTGCATGTCCCAGCACATACAAGACATCATCAACTGTCTCCTGGGTTAAAGAGCTGAGTCTGTACCAAGTGAGTGAAAATAGCTGACAAGAACAGACAATGGGAGCAATGATCTCGAGGTGACGACGCGCTTACAAATGAACTGAGTCTGAGCTCAACGTGTTGACTAAGTCCATTGGGAGAACTCAGTGAAGCGAGGGAGCTTTTGTCTCCGTCGCTCTGGGGAAAATAGTCTCAGCCTACCCGAGTGGGCAGGACTGCCTCAGATCCTTCTCCAGGATCTTTTAAATGCTGCTGGACGCTAACTCTCTCCCTGAGTGTTAGCACATTTTGTCAGGCCAGAACACTCCAGACAAACCTCAGCCGCACACAGACAAGCTTTTAAAGACAGTCGTTTCTTTCAGACAGAGCCAGGTTCACCAGCCTGGTTAAGTCCTGGCGTTCTGTCTTTATAAATATCAGACAGTTTCCTTTTGGACTGACAGAGAGGATACATGTTAAAGTAGTTCACTCTCCTTGGCCTGAATACCAGAGTAAGACCAACCATGCAGACTGTAATAAAAACACCAGGGCGGGAGGAGAGAGAGAGAGAGAGAGGGGGGTAATAGCATTAACATGCCCTTCAGATGCAGATTTATTAAGTGAAACGTTTTCACCTACATGCATAAAAGAATCACATCATAAAAACACTACAGTTAGAAATGCTGACCATTCAGAACAACTGCACTGAGAAAACGGGGCCGTATCGTTCACAATTTTCTTAAACCTAAAGCTCAGGTCAGTAAGGTTGAAAGAGCCAGCACGAACAGGCTCTTTAACGATATATCCCTCCCACTCCCAACAGCCCTTGGGTCAAAGCTCCGCCCCCAAAACTACTCAAACACAGGATTTATATTTTGTCCACGAGAGCGCAGGGGTCTGCTTTGGTCTGCATGGCGCCAAAGTCATCATGTGTCCACGTCCACGGTGGTACTGCATTTTTCTGACCAAATCCGACCTAGTTTGAAACAATATTGACTGAACCAGACCAGAACCTGAAAAGCACCCTGTATTTTTTAGCTATTTCGACAAACTAGCCCCGTGAACGCATTTGAGTAGAGTCAAATTTCAGACTCACCATCAATGACAATAAGTTCTTCTTAAAGGCGACATAGACCGGAACGCTGCTTTTTTTTTATAGGGTTTTATTGTTTTCCTGGGCTCTGCAAAGCGGAAAGGCATTTGCTGATGATGTCATCAGGAAACCTCACCACTCCTCTCACTACCGTAGCTCCTCCTGGTGCAGGTACTAGTCCGGGCACATCCCCTTGCGTACATTTAACCGTAGAAGAAGAAGAACTACTCTTGTTGTAGCTGCTGAGATACAGAGCATCCATCGTGCCAGAGGGGGAGCTGTGCATCTGAGAGCTGACGTGCTAATTACGTCTCTTCCAGGTACCAGGCCAATCACAGGACAGTGGGCTGGCCAATCATAACCCAGTCCGTGTTCTGGGGGTGTGCTTTTGGTCTGAAACAGCGCGGCTGCCGAGAGCGTCAGTGAGGAGATATTTTGATCGGCTCGTTTGCAGCAACTAGGAGGTTTTTGACCATGAAAACAAGTTAATATATGTAAGCAGACCTCCATAACTAACATATATGTGCGATAAGAGCATTCAATGTCACCTTTAATTAGCAATTGCGGAACTTGTTTACATAATCCAACCATGGTGGGTGTATTTTGAGAAAAAAGAATAATATCCTGTGTGATGTGTGCATTACATCTTATACGTCTATTTTTCTACATGTTTACGCCGCTTTTACAATAAAGCAATTTAAACAATTAATTTATCCTATTGATCAAGATCCAATTACTATCTGATCACAGTCATCCCCCCTTGCACCATTTACGACTACGGCGTCACATCCTGTGAGTCGCCATATTATCAACAACAACAGTGTTAGCCACACATGATGTTGCGCTATAGTATAGACTCCTCTTTGCTTTTGAAAGCAGGGGAAGAACTCGTGTTCGACAAGCGGGAAAACCGGGAAAAGCAGAGGAGACTGTGCAGCTTAGAGTTTAGTCGCCACTTTCACCGACCACCCCCCGCAGTGGTTTGGCAGATCGGATAACAATCCTCACTGCATCTTGGATATATTTACACCTGTGATCAGGTGCTAGCCGATTGTAATCCGATCACAGCAAACATATGTGTCAGGGTCCGTACATGTGCGACCTTACAATGTGACCGAGCTGACTCGTTGGTGGCGTCCAGTTGGTGGCACTGTCTTGTTATGGATAAAGACAACAGCGACATGGACGCTTGCTTACAGTTATGTGAGGAGGTCCACTGCTATAACATATCGCTCAAAGATTACTTAGGATCAATAAGGACAAACAAAAAAATGGGGTGAACTCCTGGTGAGAAATCCCTGCTATGAATGGTACTAGGCAGTGTTCATACATGAGTCATGACTCTCTACAGACACAGACTAATGAAGCGATCACAACTGGTTTGCTAACTCGTGTATTGTTTCCGCTTCAGCGGGGTTCACCTCTGCAGGTTGTTTTTACTCAGCCAATCATGTGATCTGAATAAATCCGAATGATTGAAATATTGGTTGTGGCCCTTTTTTCCCCCCAGACAATGTATTTATTGATATATTATTAAAAACATTTTTTTTTTTTACTTTGACTTCAATAAAACATTGTTACAAATATTGTTTGTGAATCCACAACCTAATTGTAAATCCACAGTTTGAAAAATGCGTATTTGTACATTGAAATTTTATTAAAAGGCAGATAAGCTAAATCAATACAGAATAAAAGTAGAGCATTTGAAGAAGGGAACAAAGCATGGGAAAAAAATTTGCCATTGCTGTCATATCTTATTATATTAACACTGGAGGAAAGTAGTGGGACATGTAAATAAAGTTATTATTATTATTGTTGTTATTATGTATGAGCGAGGACGGTGCGAGGAGCAAACTTTCCTAACGTAAACAAACATGACAACGTGCTGCAGCCGAACAGACAGCACCGACGTCAGAGACCCGTCGCTGTCACATATACAGCAGAACTAATATGAATGCAGCTTAAACCAGGTTTCTTCTGCACCAGCGGTCTCACCGCTGAGTGAGGGGCAGGGCAACACTTGGCCGTATCACTGGCGTTACCGCGGTGATGCAGCAGCAGCAGCATGAGTTGCTCTGCAGCATTTACTGTGCCGCATGCAGCAGCAGCAGCAATCACCCCACTGAATCTCATACACAGGTCATAAAAAACACATCATCTCAGCACAATCATTACCCCTGACCTCTGCACCAACCTCCCCCCCATGTTTGCCCCCTGAACACAAAGGAGAACAAAAGCTCTCCATTCCTTTCATCCACATCAACATTCAGAAAGCAAGAGGAGAGGATCACAACCTTCAAAACTCTACTTTCTCTTTCAGCTTTCACCTACGTGGTGAGGAAGTCCTCATCAGTGAGGCATTGTGGGAAAACAAGGGCGGTCCTGAGAGCATACGATCCTGATGACAAGAGTGTGAAGAACAAGTGCAGTACCTTTGAGGGAGGTGATCTCATGCTGGATGGACCTTGCAGGGTCCATGCCTCTCTCTCTCGTGAAGCCCCAAACAAGAGACGGAGCTGTGCAAGGTCAGCTCAGCACCAGAACACCACACTGGAGGATGGAAATGTCTCTCTCTCTCTCTCTCTTTCTGCAAACAGCAGCTTCTTCCCCTTGCTCTCCCTCTTTCAGCTCTGCTCTGCCACAGGAGTTGGCAGCTTAGTGTTTTTGTTCACTCCCTTTCTCTCTCTCTCTCTCCCCCACTGCCCGCTCACACACAATTCATGTCAGCAGAGAAAGTGTGGAATAAAGGAGCAGCCCACCCTCCCTCTTCCTCTCCCTCTCCCTCTCCTCCATCCACCTCCCACCTCCTTCCGCGATGTCGTCCCATCTCATCCTCGTAGCGTTTCACAGTGAGGTTCCGTGACCAACAACAGTCACGCTTCACCGTCACATCACAACAGCACGTTCACAGGCGGCGTGAAGTCAGCGTCACCAGTGTTTTATCCACAAAAAAAATGTCCCATGGCAACATTATCCCGGTATAGAAGTCTGCCTCCATCAGGACAACAGTGACTCAGCAGACTCTGCCAATAAAGTGCTCGATTGCTGTTGCTGCACCAGAGGAAACAAAAAACACTGCAGAGCAGGAAATAACAACTATGTGCTGCTTAACTGTGATTTGTAAGGGAAATGTAACCGGATTACATTTACGTAAGGAGATCATCCACTCACTGCCACTTTATCAGGGGACGTGTGCACCTGATAAAGTGGCAGTGAGTGTACGCTCTCCTTACATAACATCCCATCACAGAGGACACACAGGGGTGTCTGCTGCTGCTGCTGCAGCTCAACTGCATCAATGCTCGACATGTTCAGTCTGTATTTCTTATATGATTTTAGAAAGAACAAACTAATTATTGTGTTAGTCTGACTTGAACCAGACCTTTAAAAAATGCATTTAAATGTGTTAGTCCGAGTGAAATTGTACAAAATTGAATTGGTCAAAGTTGCATTAACACGAGCAGGCCTGGACGCTCTGCTCAGAAGAAGCTGGTCCACAGAAGAATACGACGAGAGCAACAAACACAGCAAAATTCAAGCTGGTTGTTGTTGTTTTTTAACATATATGGATGGTAGGAAGGTGGATAAAGCAGTAGAAGATGGATGGATGGATGGATGATGGATGAATGAATGGTAGGAAGACTCTGAAGAACTAGCCACATGCTAATACCACCTTATACTAACATGATAGAGGGCATTTCGCCCCCTAGTGGAGTTACAGTTGTCTTTCTATCATTTCAAACCAATCTGGTCATTCTCCTCTGACAGCTACATCAACAAGGCATTTTCAACCAGAGAACAGATGCTCACTGGGTAATTCCACTTTGTTTTTTGGACAATTCTCTGTGAACATTAGAGATGGGTGTGTGTGAACATACCACTATATCAGCAGTTTCTGAAATACCAACAACCAACAACGTTGCCAACCTTGTCGGTTTGCCCATGTCTGCCTGTCTAAATGCTTTGTGATGCAGCAGTGGATGGATTAATGGATTAGATACACTATATGGACAAAAGTATTTGGTCCACACCTGTTAAGTATTTAATTCAGGCTCTGGTCTCCAGGCTCCTTATCTCCAGTGAAGGACAATCTTAACATTTCAGCATACCAAGACATTTTGGACAATGCTTTGCTTTCAACAGTTTGATGAGGGCTCTTTTTTTGACTGGGTCTGACTTTGAGTTTGGTGTGGAAGAACTCGACTGGCCCACACAGAGCCCTGACCTCGATCCCATCAGACCCTCTCGTCCAGCATCAGTGTCTGACCTCATCACTGCTTTACAGAATGAACAGACACAAATTCACATAGAAACACTTCAAAAAATGTCTTCCAAGAAGCTGTTATAGCTGTAAAAGGGGACCAATGGATCCAAATGATTTTGTCCATATACTCTAATGCATCTACATGAACAAGCATTTGATCAGGTGTGCCTAATAAAGTGGCCACTGAGTGTGTGTCTCATTGTGTAATTTACCCTGAAATGAGTCACCACTGTCCCCTTTCTTATGTAGCAAATTAATTCCTCAGTGTGGAACCTAATCTAATCTAAATTCTGACAAAAACCTCTAATATGATCTGTTGTGCTGCATGATCTGGGTGTATGCCGTGGAATCTTTGCTTAATTTTTAGGGGCCCTCAAATCTCTGAAGTGTGGGAACCTCTGCTCTCAATAATCTAGTCTTAATTGTATGCACATGCAATGATACTGAACAGATGAGTCAAATATTGCCAGACAGAAAGAAGTGTTTGAGATGCACTTGTAGTGGCTACAGTGAGATCATGGTCTGTTCCAAGTCCAAATAAAAGACCACAGTGATGAAGAGTGAAGACACAACATGTTCACTTAACCAAAACCACTGTCTGTTTTTAACCTCAACCAAAGGGCTTTTGTTGTCTCAACCACAGATGTGAACTAAGAAGAGTCATGCAGGGTTTACACTGTTAGATATATACATATACTATCTGCTATAAGATGACAGTGAAGGTTCTGACTCGGCAGTTTCCTCAAGCCTCCAGTGACTTGCTGAAGTTGAAGTCAGCAAAAGTAACAAGGTTACTTTTTTCGAAGTGTATAAATCTCACTTACATGACACATGGCTTGATCGTTGGGGACTGAATTTCATCTGTGTAAAAAGCTTTTAAAAGTCAGCTCACTACACCTTTATTCAGGATAATAAAATTAAGTTTCGAGCAGATCGGTCCGTGTAAATGGTAAATTGGTCTGTATTTATAACGCTTTCTTCGGTTTGATGACCACTCACAACCGCATTACACTACAGTTTTGCCATTCACTCACACTTTCGTACAGCGCATCTTCTATCACTCATCATACCCATTCACACGCTGCCGGCATAGCCGTCAGAAGCAACATGGGGTCATGTGTCTTGCCCAAGGACACATCGGTATGTAGACTGGCGGAGCCAGGAATCTAACCCACAAACCTTCAAGTTGAAGGACGACTCACTCTCCCACTGAGCAACCGTCACCCCAATGTACAGCCAAGTTAAAATGGCCGACAAGTTGTAGTATGTAGATGTGTTCAGGTTCAGTGTCTTGTGTCATGTAGGAATTTTTGAGCCGATCGGTCTGAGAAAGTTACACGGCACTTCCTGTTCTGACAGTTGCCGTGGCCACGCCCTTTTGAATCTGATAATCTGATAACTTTTCACCTTTGATCTATCTTGTATAAATTGACATTGACAAATTGGCATTTTTTCATGTTAGTGTGATAAACGTGCTCAGACGACTTTGTTCATTTAGGCACAGAAGCACGCAAATCGCCAAGATGGACGGCAAATTCAAAATGGCCAACTTCCTGTTGTGTTGAGGCCACGTTCCCAATGGACTTTTTTGTTCGTCTTTGGGTATAACATGTTCCTGCCAAGTTTTGTGAAATTCAATGCAACTTAGTTTTGGCGTGCTCCATCCATGTTTCTTCCTTAGGGTCTGTGCACTATGTCTATCGCTATATCCCATTTTGGCCACACCTGACCTCCATGCAAAGTTTCCACCCCATGTTCTGAAAATCTTCTCCTCATCTAGGAAGAATAGTTTTGACAACTGGCACTCATTACCAAAAATAAATAAGTGGAATATTTCACATTGCATTCAAACCCCATCACTGACACTAAATCTTGATAAGGGAACGTTACGAAACAAAACAACCTCCTTTGTGAGTTTAAAACGAAACCGCGAGAAATAAATAAGACTCGTTACGAAACGCCTCACAAATCACTTAGTCCCATGTGAATAATATAAAACTGTTAAAATAGAAAACAAGGGGCAACACTGGTGAACAAAAGTCACAGAGAGCTGCTGAATTCAACAGCTCTGCCCGTGACCTCGCTCTCTCACACACACTGATCCTTCATCTTGTTGCTTGTGCCCGACTGAGCTGCCAAATAATGAGGTCAAGTGTGAGAAAGCGGGAGCGAAACCCTCGCACCGACACTGCAGAACACCTGTTTGACAAGCAACATCTTTGTGTGGACACTGGGGTTTTTCCTTTGTGCTGCATCTGCAGTATCTGATTCAGGGAAAGCTGTAACGATCCCTCGCTCTCAAATCAATACACAATCAATGGCTGCTTGTCGGGTTGATGGGAGATCAAATCCAGTTTAAACCGGCTGCAGCCGTGAGAAGATGGACACAGAGAAATATTTGATCATGGGTGTGATGATGAGGTTTAAATGAGATGCTGACTCCAGAAGATTAGACTTTGTTTAGAAATTGGAAATATTTTAACGTCACATCAAAGTCTATTGGATTACTCAAAAACTCCCTCTTTTTATTATTCAACAGAACATGAAGTCTCTCCCAAATCACTGTTCCTTTGTGTCTTAATCAAATATTTCTCAGTGTTGTGACTCAGGAAGTACAAATCCTTTCTCCTGGAATGGGCTGCTCCTTAATCCAATAATGGATCAAGCATTAAATTTAGCTATTTTAAGCTAAAACCATGTAACTGACATTCTCACGGGCAAACTATAGCAACACAAGGGCACCAACGGGAATGTGTTTTCAATTTGATCCACTGGATCCGGAAGAACTTCCTGGATCTGTATTGAACTTCACCTGCTCATAGATATTACCATCTTATATAAACATGACAGAATCCACCCTGATCTGTGAAAAAATCGCCAAGATATACACATGTTAAATGGAACTGAACCAAGTTTGCCACCAAATAATAATCTGGACCTGTAATCTGGATTGGAGCTGGTGTAGTCTGATGGTAGCGTGTGTTATCCTGCATACCAAATCTTAATGACAGAGATGTGAATTTTTACAGTTTTGCCCATTATAAGAGATGGGGATTCCTGGAAAATGTGATTAATTTTTGTAAGAAGTTGGACCCCGAGTTACGTCCACATTCAAAAATAAGATTTATGGAACAACTGCTTTACTGAAACATCATCTTATTAAAAGATACTAGCATACAGAAGCGCATTGTATTCATTTGAAAAAAAGAACTTGGTTTTTCTGAGTAATTAATTTTTTGGTTTGTTTTTTGTAATATTTTTTTTCTGTTTTTCTGACTAATGTTTTTTCCTGTTTTTCAGAGTAATTTTTTTCTGTATTTCGTGCTACTTTTTTTCCACTCGTAATTTTTTTTCTGAATTACCGAGAACTCTCGCGAGAACCTCCAACGTGCAAGTGACTCCCATATTTTCAGCAGTCACCTGATCGTCTCTTGAGTCACCACATGGTCAGCCTGAATGCATTTCAAATGCATCATCTTGCATCCATGGTGCATGGCATGCCATAGCAGTCCAGCTGATACTGGAGAAACAGATAGCAGATCTGAATGGGCTTTCCTTCTGAACAACCGCAGGTACCTGCATAAAGTCGACAAACTAATGGTAATACCATCTATGTGACTGAAGGACAGGACTATATCCCAGTGTCTTAAACCCAGATCAAATAAAGCTTGATTAAACTAAACAAGCCGTCTATGTTGTTATAAATGGAACTCTCAATAAAGGAATGAATGTGTTTATTGTTGAGAGCAAAGAAAGTGTGACACACCCACTTAAAGAGAGGAGAGTGATGAAGATACCATTAGGGTTTTCAGTCCCATCAGTGAAGGATGTTTGTGGACATGTCACACTGTCACACACACTGCACCTATGTGTAATAGTGCGACCGCTGTGAGTGGACGACAGAGGCCCAGATGTGAGGGTAAAAGTCCTCGGGGCAGAAAACACTGGAACAAATGTCTGAGGTTTAAAACTGAGCTTTTCAGGCGGAGAAATCAATTCACCATACATTCAGAGCTGAGCTGCTGCTGGGATGCTTTTCATTCACTATGTGATCAATAAACACTGAATAATAGAGCATCGAGTGAATGTGCAGAGCTGCAGAGGAAGATAACTGCAACACTGACAATGTTCTTAATGTACTTCTCACAGCTGAGCTGCTCTATCACAGCCTGAGTCATGCGTGAGCTCACGTCACAAACACATGTCTGTGCTCATAAGTCACATCAATAAAAAAATCCATATTAAACCTGGTGTATGTAGCATTTACTCCACGCTCAGGGTTAACAGCACAGCATCCAACATTCACTCAGACATGAGCACAACATCATCCAACATTCACTCAGACATGAGCAACACATCATCCAACAATTCACTCAGACATGAGACATCATCCAACATTCACCAGACATGAGCAACACATCATCCAACATTCACTCAAACATGAGCAACACATCATCCAACATTCACTCAGACATGAGCAACACATCATCCAACATTCACTCAAACATGAGCAACATTCATCATGAGCAACATCATATTCAAACATAACACATCATCCAACATTCACTCAGACATGAGCAACACATCATCCAACATTCACTCAAACATGAGCAACACATCATCCAACATTCACTCAGACATGAGCAACACATCATCCAACATTCACTCAGGCATGAGCACAACATCATCCAACATTCACTCAGACATGAGCAACACATCATCCAACATTCACTCAAACATGAGCAACACATCATCCAACATTCACCAGACATGAGCAACACATCATCCAACATTCACTCAAACATGAGCAACACATCATCCAACATTCATTCAAACATGAGCAACACATCATCCAACATTCACTCAGACATGAGCAACACATCATCCAACATTCACTCAGACATGAGCAACACATCATCCAACATTCACTCAAACATGAGCAACACATCATCCAACATTCACTCAGACATGAGAACGCATCATCCAACATTCACTCAAACATGAGCAACACATCATCCAACATTCACTCAGACATGAGCAACACATCATCCAACATTCACTCAAACACACATCATCCAACATTCATTCAAACATGACATTCAAACATGAGCATTCACATCAGCATTCACTCAAACATGAGCAACACATCATCAACATTCACTACAGCAACACATCATCCAACATTCACCAGGCATGAGTCACTCAGACATACACATCATCCAACATTCACTCAGACATGAGAACCAACACATCATCCAACATTCACTCAAACATGAGCAACACATCATCCAACATTCACTCAGACATGAGCACATCATCCAACATTCACTCAGGCATAGCACAACATCATCCAACATTCACTCAGACATGAACATCATCCAACATTCACTCAGACATGAGCAACACATCATCCAACATTCACTCCAACATGAGCAACACATCATCCAACATCACTCAGACATGAGCAACACATCATCCAACATCACCTCAGACATGAGCAACACATCATCCAACATTCACTCAGGCATGAGCACAACATCATCCAACATTCACTCAGATGAGCAACACATCATCCAACATTCACTCAGACATGAGCAACACATCATCCAACATTCACTCAGACATGAGCAACACATCATCCAACATTCACCAACACATCATCCAACAACTTATGCTTTGCTGCTTACTGCTGCTTGTTTCTGTTTCCATTGTGTTTCTGCTGCAGCTTGTGTTTCTGTTTCTGTGATTGTGTTTCTGCTGCTGCTTATGCTTCTGCTGCTGCTTATTTTTCTGTTGCTTATGTTTCTTGCTGCAGCTTATCTTTTTCTGTTCTTGCTGTTGCTTGTGTTTCTGCTGTGCTTTGTTTCTGCTGCTGCGCTTGTGTTTCTGCCGCTGCTTGTGTTTCTGTTGCTTGTGTTTCTGCTGTTGCATGTGTTTCTGCTGTTGCTTGTGTTTCTGCTGCTGCTTGTGTTTCTGCCGCTGCTTGTGTTTCTGCTGCTTATGTTTCTGCAGACTGTGTCACTTAACCTAATGAAACACACAGTGCTCTCGCTGATATTGACAGACTCACAGAAAGTGATGAGCAGCACAAACAGAAATGATGTGAAACTTTTCAGCAAAAACAAAAGAGAGCAGATAACCATCACATTCCTCACTGTTGTGTGAGTGTGTGATGGACCGAGACCAGAGGACCTCAGAGGGAAGTGTCTGGACCACGTCCAGCTCCCTGATGGCATTTGGAAGTGGTTCACTTAGGGAGGAGGAATCCCTTTATTCAGCATGTGCACACACACACACACACACACACACAGACAGACAGGGAGTGACACATCACAGCCTCAGACAGCTCCGTGTGTCAGCTGCAGCAGACTGAGCCTCATTATGGCTCTTCATTCACTGACTCTCACCAGGATGACATGGAGGAGAGTGGGGGAGGGGGAGCAGACACACACCACTGTTTATCCTCACGGTCGTATCCAGACACCGTGTGGACGAGAAGGATTTGATACATTTAACTTTACACAGTCACGTCCCTGGTGTAAAATCCCATGTCAGACATGAGGACGAAAAGGTCAAGTATGTGAAAGACAACGTAAATATCCAGCTGAGGACTTTCATACAACTTAATAACTTGTGTTTAAATATGGCTGTGTTGTTTTGAGGAGGAAGTGGAATTTCCAGTTTCCCTGAAATGATGAATTCTCCTTCTTCAAAGTAGAATCTAAACAGATTCCCAGTCAACACTAAAGACTGTGTGAGGGATCTGACACTGAACACATCGTGAAAACACAAAGACCACACGTAACAAAGACTGAAGTTAACGAGCATCACATTTGTCACGAGGTAAACTTTAACTTCAGTGTCGTCAATGAATCATGAAGCTCAATCCTTTAAAGGCCTGAAGATAAACTGGGCTCTGAACACGTTCTTAACACGAGACAACAGTGAAGTAAACTCTCTCAAAATGTTTAACTGTTTGGAACTGACTTTTTTCTTTAAAGGAATACTTCACCAATTTCTATGTGGCTTTGTATTGCTACTATAGCAGAAGTATTTAAAAATACTGTGCTTCGCTCCCTCAGTTTTCTCCAATTTTGACCTACACACTTTATCAAAAGTGCTAGAATTTGATGCTCAGGCCCTGGTTTTTGTCACCTTCAGCTTTTCTTCTCCTCTTCTCCATCTTCAGTGGACTCAGCTGGACGTTTCCAGCGTCCTTGGTTTAAATATGTGGAGCGACTGCTGTTCAAAGGCGCTGAGTGAGTGGATGATCTGATCATTTCATCTTTGTCTCGTCTCTGACTCACTTCTGACTTATATTTAAAGGAATACTTCAGTGATTTGCATGTGGCTTTGTATTTGTAAGTAAACTGAGAACGACAATGATCGAATGTAGAATGTAGTTTTCAAACTGATATGGCTGCAAGGGAAAAGACCTGCATTTCACCAGAAGCACCGCCCACAGCGAGCACGTGAGCACCGCCCACGGCGAGCACCGCCTACAAGCAAGTATTTTGTTTTGTATTTTTATATTTATTACATATCTAATTCCTCACAGGGACATAACATGTGTTTACGAAACTAGCACTGTTTGCTTCAAAGCTCTCTCGTGGGGCAGTGAGCCCAGTGCATGCTGGGAGTTGTTCATCTACATGAGCCACAATGACATTTTTCTGCCTTTCTCAGCGAAGAAGGCACTTTTAAGTTTTAATGGACATTCATCAACGGGGAAGTTTTCAGTGTTGACATAAAAACATTTTTAAAAGGATTTTAAAAGCAGAAACAACCATTAAGTTGTCACTGGTCACTAATGTGCTGGAAAAGTCTAAACTCACCTTTAATCACTTCAGTGCTACACCATGAAGCCAGTGCTGTCAGAGCATGTGAAAGGATTCATGGTCACTTTTCACAAATATCCAGCAGCGTTTAAGAGCAACCAAGACGCGTTCACGTGTTAATAATGCAGCCAAGACACCAGCAGTTCTAACTTCCTTAGACATGAAATAATGATGAGGTGCATCATCAACTTAAATACTTTATGTTGTTTCTGTGTTTTATCAAACGTTTGTAAATGTTTATCAGGATAATGACGTGGTTTAAAATCCAGTGCTGTCAGTGAAACGTGTTATTAACGTGTTATTAACGCGCTATTAACGGTGTTAACACAAACCCATTTTAACGGCGTCTTTCTCTTTTTTATCGTGAGATGAACGTTCTTTTTGGTGTTTTTTTTCACATGCTGTTGCAACAACTAGTTACGTTATAAAAACTACAACACCACACCAGATCTAGCTCGACCGGAAACAACACAACAGGCACGCTGCACACACTTGTTTGTGCTAAAGAGTAGTAGCTAACGTTGTGTTCTGAGTGGATGGCGAGCGCTGTGCGCTTCTCCGTCTCCAAGCGGGCTCTCCGTATCCAACGCAGCCTGGATCATTTCTCCACGCACTCCCCACATCCAAGTCATGATGTCTGCAGTGTTACCAACCAAGCTGGCAGACCCCCCAACCGTAGTAAGGAGACCACCGAAGACCGCTAGCTCCTTTAGCTCGGATTAGCTCGCTAAACCACGGCACTGCAGGCTGATACACAGACTCTCTTATTATTGTGCTGCTCTCAAAATAAGAGGAATAAGTCACAATATGCAGGTGACAGAGATATTGTCTATGACATTAATGCGATTAATCGTATTAACACTTTGAATCAGATTTAATGATATAATGGAGGATCAGTTTGGATTCAAAGCACAAGAAAATGATGATATTCACCAAGTTTCATGACTGACATTAATATTCAATGGCTTATAAGAGTTTTATTAAAACCCTACGTAAATATGGACGTTTAATCTGTGACATGAACCTAACCCTTCAACACTTGCTGGATTACAGGGTCACACGTTGTGTTTGATGATGTCCAGCTGGTCATTTTGAAATCCAGCTCTGGAAAGTTCATTATCTATTTTTTAAGTGGGACATTAAAAGCCTCCATCATGTAAACTTAAAGGGACATTTCAGGTGTTCCCACCTCACTTCTCCTCCAGTGTTCTTAAATGGTCAGAGACTGTAAGTGACTGATATGAGAGTATCATCGTTACACCTGCTCACAACTATCTTCTGTTTAGAATCTTTCCAGGAACGATTCAGTATCCTCCACTTCTTCTTCAGTGGTGTCACTGATCGCTCTCACATGTCCAACAGCAGTTGGTTTTATTATTGACGTGATGTTTCATCCCTCAGAGGACGGAGCTGACCTGTCTGTCACTTAGAGTGTGACCCACATCACAACAGCACAGAGTGAAGAGGACAGTCACACACACACACACACACACACACACTCGTGAGCTGGAACAGAAACAGACAGTGACACTTCTAATAAATCTGAGTGTGAGGAACAGAGAAGCTGCTGTCTGTTTGGATCCAACACTATTACAAGTTTCTACATTTAATCTCAGGAGAAAAGCTCAACATCACAGTGTTTCACTCTTACATCACAGCAGGTCAGTCTTAATGGATTCTTCTCTGTCACACGCCTGTGTGTGTGTGTGTGTGTGTGTGTGTGTGTGTGTAAGTGACATGTCAGCCACACTGTAAAGGCCATCTTCAATCCAATATGCATGTGATTACACAAACTGAAACACTCAGGAGTCCAGAGTCAACAAACCTGACGACCACAACCGTTCTGAGCTGAACACAAAACACAACAGCAACACAACACTAGCACAAAACTGTTCAGACACAGCAGTGTTTCACCAACACCAACACAACAGCAACACAACACTAACACAAAACTGTTCAGACACAGCAGTGTTTCACCAACACCAACACAACAGCAACGCAACACTGTTCAGACACAGCAGTGTTTCAACAACACCAACACAACGCAACACCAACACCAGCACAACGCAACACTAACACAAAACTGTTTGAACACAGCGGTGTTTCACCAACAGCAACAGCAACACAACATAACACAAAACTGTTCAGACACAACAGTGTTTCACGCAACAACACCAACGGCACTAACACAAAACTGTTCAGACACAGCGGTGTTTCACCAACACCAACACAACAGCAACACAACATCAACACCAACACAACACTAACACAAAACTGTTCAGACACAGCAGTGTTTCACCAACAGCAACAGCAACACAACACTAACACAAAACTGTTCAGAGACAACAGCAACACAATGAAAAACACAGGAGGCAGCAGTTACTAGTTTTAAAGTGGGTTCAGGTCCATGGTCTCATGCTGCCGACATACAGACATGTACATAAGTACTTGTGTTATACTATAGAAAGTCAGAGAGCACACAGATCTGCCATCAGAGGCAACACAAACCATTCATTCAGAATCACCAGCAAAAAACAATCGTTTCTTCTTTGGGCCAAAACCTGAAACAACGAGAATAAAAACACAACATTCTTGTAGTTTCTCACTTTAATCTCAATTCATTTATTGGTTATGAATGAATTTTTAATTTGGGCAAATTAAGAGGTGTCTGTGCTCCAAAGCAAGATGACATTCATGTCCTAATCTTTATGACTTATTCCCCATGAACACATGCAGACACTTCATCTAATATTCACCTGTTTCTTTAGCGGTTAAATGTTCTGGATTCGTCCAGAGTTATTCTGGACATTTTTTTACTGCTGGACAGAAACAGACACTGGGTTATTTTTCTCAAACATCCACTGCTGAGGTTGAAAATGAGGTTGATGTGAGCAGTGAGAGAACGAGGCAGTAAATGTTCTGTGAAGCTATAACAATGAGCCATAAAAAGAGGGAAAAATGAGCACAATAGAGCTTTTCAAATGGATGTAATTGGTTTAATTGTCTGAGTGTATAAGTGTGATCAGCTCTTTATACATTACACTCAGTGGATTTGCAGGTAAATTAAAATACAACAGGACTAAATATCAGCAGCTACTTGATTTAAAAGTGAATCCATCTTTCCAACAATCTTTGTCTACAACATGTTTTCTCCTCTGAAAACATATTGATATTCATTTATTCTGCACATCCACTGGTGCATGAACATAGTGGACTGAAAATCCAATGTGTCCATATTTTCTCTTTTGTTAGTCCACTATTCACGGTTCATAATCCGATCAGGTTTATTGTTATTTTGCTTTTCACACCAGAGTGATGCAGAGAACGACTGACTGGAGTCACACGTTCATAACAGACTGGAATCACACGTTCATAACAAACTGGAGTCACACGTTCATAACAGACTGGAGTCACACGTTCATAACATACTGGAATCACAGGTTCATAACAGACTGGAATCACAGCTCAAAACAGAATGGAATCACATCGCTCATAACAGACTGAGTCAATCGTCAAAACAGAATGAATCACACGCTCATAACAACTGACACGCTCATAACAAATGGAGTCACAGACGCTCATAACAGAATGGAATCACACGTCATAACAGACTGAAATCACACGTTCATAACAGACTGGAATCACATGTTCATAACAGACTGGAGTCACACGTTCATAACAGAATGGAGTCACACGTTCATAACACACTGTAATCACACGCTCAACAGACTGGAATCAATCGCATCCGAATCACACGCTCATTGGAATCACACGCTTCATAACACACTGGAATCACACGTTCATAACAGACTGAAATCACACGTTCATAACAGACTGGAATCACACGTTCATAACACACTGGAATCACACGCTCATAACAGACTGGAATCACACGCCATAACACACTGGAACACTGGAATCACACGTTCATAACACACAGAACTACTGACACCAGGAACTACAGACACCAGGAACTACAGACACCAGGAACTACTGACACCAAGAACTACAGACAACTATAACAGGAACTACTGACACCAGGAACTACAGACAACAGGAACTACTGACACCAAGAACTACAGACACCAAGAACTTGTAACATTTATTACATAAGAACCAGTTTTCTACAAAGAGAAAAAGCCTTTCACAGATCAATGACTATCAACAGTCTCCATGGGATAACCTGTATAAACAAATATAACTGTAGTGGCCTTGTTACCATGGTTTCACCATATTCTAACTTGTTATATCATTTCATGTCTGAGTGATAAAACCACAGGAAGAAAGAGTCACATGACACCAGTCCAAACCCATTCCAATGAGCATCAATGAAAACAGTGATAGTGATGAGACTCAAGGTCACGGACGGCGACTCAAGGTCACGGACGGAGAGCACGATAATGAAAAATGCAGGAGTAAAGTTTCATCAGTGAGATCAGTGTGTTGTCAGACCTCACGGTGTAAACACACACTCACAGTAATGAGCTTCACTTCATCTCACTAAAACTGCAAAAGTCAAGCCTCAGTTCAGGATTTATAATGTTACAGATTTTAAAATGAGAAAAATATAAAACACTGTACTGAAAGTAAAATGTATGAGCTGAAAGATGAGATTAGTTTCTGACATTTTCTGTATGTCCTGGAGTTTCTTTAATAATGAGAAGCAGAACAATTAAACTGCAGACTTTGCAATTTACTAATTGAGTCTTGATCACATGACATCACATGTCCTTCAGGGTCCACATAATAGTGATTATATATACATATATATATACATAGATACACAGTATCAATGAGCCTGAAGGACGACAGCTTCTCCTCCTGAAAGCATCTGTTACAAGCTTTTACTTTGATGGAGTCATTTGTTAAACGTTTGAAAAATAACAAAGAACCCCGAAAGGCACAGCAGCTTCTGAAAGGACGGATTTTCTCTCGCTGTTGTCCCAGAGGAGCTTCCATACATTTCCATACACTGGTAATATTTTGTACATAAAAAGAGGTGAAATTCACTTTGGCGTTGTCTGGGGTCAAAGGTGAAGATTTGCAGCAGCCGCTGAGGTTTTGCTCCGCTTGTTTCACACAGGATTCCTGAAGCGACTGCTAATGAAGCAGTGAGAGTGTTTAAAACGAGTCACAGAGCTGCTACGGTCAAGGACATGATGACACTGCATGATTCTTTTCTGGTTTTATTTCATTAAATGGTACATTAGCCTAAATGCACCTGAGAGGAAGTCTGCAGGACGGAGGCGGGAGGAGGTGGAGGTCGTGTTGTGCTTCAGGAAACATCGTCAAAGTGTCACAGGAGATAGAAGCCAAAGGAGAAAGAGCAGATGGAGGAAAACGTAAAAAATAATATAGTTTCTGCATCGTTGCGCGACAAGCTGCTTCATTTACTTCTTCCTCATCCTATTTTCTCCAGCCTTCTCTCTCTCTCTCTCGCCTTCATGTGTTCTCATCCTCTCTCCACCAGAAAATCTAAAAGCAACTGCTGCATCTTATTTGTTTTATAAGTGCATCCTGATCAGTGTGAGCCGACACAGCCCGGGAAATGGCTTTTGTCAAATAGTCAGCGTGCAGGCAGCGTGGACGTGACTGAGGCAGAACATGTTTATGCTCTGGGCTCTTCATGTAACACTAACACTTCCTGTAGTGTTTATTCACTGAATCACTGCTACCTGGGCCTCACAGCAAATCACAGAAAAGGCAGCACAGGGGGAGAAATGACATTTCTGTTTCTGAGAGAAACAAACTGCTGCTCCAGGCACATTCACTTCAAAAATCACACACATTTGACACAAATATCACACAAACACCACACAAATATCCAAAAATTCACTTCACGTGACAGCACAAAGTGATTTTCTTTGAATTATGTGAAATAAAACCAAGGTTTCACCCTCGTCATATCAGACGAAAAAAGATAATCCTAACCAAGCTCCAGTTATAATCATGAGGTGAAACAAGATGCATTCAAGGAACATCAGAAAGTTCACACACTAACCAAATACTTGCTGCTACAGACACCTTCACTGATGTAATGACTGTGACTCTTCACTGGACTGATGACAGTGACTCTTCACTGGGGTAATGACAGTGTTGTTGTTACCCTGGATTTCCACTGGACGCGGAACGGCCACGGAACGGCTGCGGAACGGTAGCCGTTGCAAATCGCTTCCATTCTAATCAATGTGAGCATTCCCACCGGCCACGCTGCGGCGTGGATCAGCAGCGGCCCAGAAGCGGCTCGCCGCGCCGCAGCGCTATCGATAGGAATCAGTTCTATTTTTTCCGTTGCCGCTGCTGAACCTCGTAAATTTCAACGAAGCAGATCGCACAAGACAGGAAGTCCGACACAGTATCAAAGTAAAACACTTCCGCCCCCCTTTCAAAATAAAACACAATACGTTTATTAACTAATTTATTAACTATGTTATTACATTGTCAATACTGCACAGACAATCAGGACATAATGAAACTACATAAAACGAGGCAACTAGAGAAACTGACTAGCAAACTTCAACATGGTAGAAGCACAATATCGAAAATAGATGGCCAGATCAACAGTTCGTCCACGTCGGAGAATGAAAGAAGCTGTGTTGTTGTTGTTGTTTCCTTTATACACACAGTCTATCGCGGGATCTCGCGTCCGTTCGAGATTATCGCGCGATCTTCCGTGAATACCGCTGGCTCCCAAGGCTCCGCACCGCTGCCGTAACGCGCCCGGTGGGGATTGACGTTTGGGAGAGGACGAAGCAGAACCGCGCTGCGGCCGTTCCGCGGCCGTTCCGCGTCCAGTGGAAATCCAGGGTAAAGTGTGGAGAGTTTGAAACAACTCAGCCTAAGTAGCAGCTCTGAGTTCTCTGCAGTGAAATTATGGGCCAAACCTCTTCATTCTGAGGTCGACAGGAGAGTGAAACAGCAGCAGCAGCTGACAGTGCTCTCCACACACACACACACACACATGTGTATATTGAACAGCTGGGTAAGTTTGAACACTCAGCTAATGGGTTTATGAGCCAGTGTGCTGCTACGACCAATGTATATTTTTTTTCTCTTTCATTTGTGTATGATGTCATCATCATATATCATATCTGCAGTATCATGAAAAAACAATTGCAATGGCTCTTGCATGTCATCAAATGAAGGGATTATGTAATCCATGCAGATTGACTCACACTGATGTGAGTGTGAATGTGCAAAAAAAAGCATAATCCAGTGTTTAAGTCAAACTTTATCACCATCTTCCTCTAACATCAGTCCTTCTATGTTTGTGTTAAGCTGCAGTAAACATGGAAATACAAAAACTGATCTTAAACATTAACTGTGTTTCAGTGTCTGAGAGGAAAAACTGATTTACTAAATTATGATGTGGAGGTTTTGTGCTGAAGCCAAAAACTCCCTCTCTCTCTTCATGATGCTGCCTCATCGTTAAAAAAGCTAATTTTGTCAGAAAACGTACAATTATATAGAGGTTGTTTGGTTGTCAGACGTCTGCAAGGATGTGTGGTTTTTGTTGTTGTTGTAAACATGAGGCTGTGTCACTGTTAACACAAAAACTACACAAACACTGTTTTTTAAAATGTGCAGTGAATACATATTTACAGACGTGGATCCTGAGGTTTTCTTTTTAACACACTGGAATCACACGTTCATAACACACTGGTATCACACATTCATAACAAACTGCAATCACACACTCATAAAAAACTGGTATCACATGTTCATAACAAACTGGAATCACACTTTATATCACACTGGTATCACACATTCATAACAAACTGCAATCACACACTCATAAAAAACTGGTATCACACGTTCATAACAAACTGGAATCACACTTTATAACACACTGGAATCACACGCTCATAACAAACTGGAATCACACGTTCATAACAAATTGGAATCACATGTTCATAACAAATTGGAATCACATGTTCATGACAAACTGGTATCACACGTTCATAACAAACTGGTATCACACGTTCATAACAAACTGGAATCACACATTTATAACACACTGGAATCACATGTCCATAACAAACTGGAATCACACGTTCATAACAAACTGGAATCGCAAGTTCATAACACAGTGGAATCACACGTCCATAACCAACTGGAATCACACATCCATAACCAACTGGAATCACACATCCATAACCAACTGGAATTACACGTTCATTACAAACTGGAATCATCATAACAAACTGAATCACATACACCGTCAATGACACTGGAATCTGTCATACACTGGAATCACACGTTCATAACAAGCTGGAATCACATGTTCATAACACACTGGAAACACACATTCATAACAAATGGAATTACACATTCATAACACACTGGAATCACCCGTCCATAACACACTGGAATCACGTTCATAAAAAGAATGGAATCACCCGTCCATAACACACTGGAATCACACGTTCATAAAAGAATGGAATCACACGTTCATTTCAGACTGGAATCACACGTTCATAAAACACTGGAATCTCATGTTCATAACAGACTGGAATCACACGTTCATAACAGACTGGAATCACACGTTCATAACACACTGGAATCAAAGGTTCATAACAGACACCAGGAACTACTGACACCAAGAACTACTGACACCAATCACTACAGACACCAGTGTTGATCGCTGGATCATTAAGACTTTTATTTTTTGAAATATCAGCACTGTACTGACCAATCACGTCACTGCTGTGGTTTAGGACAACAAAGACAATGACGAGTGGATTGTATTTAATGTTTAATTTGCCTTAGTTTTTTATTCACAGTTTTACATTGTAAAGAATAATTTTTATTTGTTTAATGTTGATATTATCTGACCTTTGTTGGCACAAATGTAATTAGTTATTAATCACTTATCTATGGTTCACATGTATCTGCATCCTAAGCCTCACTGTGGGACTCTAATGTCCATGAAGCACGAGATCAGTGAAGATCTGTGCTGCTGCTTCAGCAGTGACAGAGAGGAGTTTAACCAAAGAACGACCTCCACTTTTCGCCGTTTACCCTTCGCCTCAGAGGAAACCTCAGAGGACGAGAGTGTGGCGACAGATCAGTGTCTGCTCATGAGTCCAAAGCCTGAAGAGTCTTCCATTAAAAAGAAATGAAACGCAAACCCAGATACGCGACCTGTGGCGTTGCAGAGTTTGTCCAGAAAACAAACGGAGCCTTAGACTGTTTGAACAAATCATCCTGATCAAACAGTCTGTGGACAGGAGAGACAGGAAGTGATGGATGGCAGGAATTATTCTCCTGTGGAGGCAGAAAAACACCATCGGATTTTTCTCTTCCATTTACACAGAAATGAAACCTTTCAGCAAAAATCTTTGACTCGTGATGCCGAGCAAATGTGGCCAAACGTGTTTACACTCACAGAGTTGAAGGAAATAGAAGCTGACGCCGAATATCAATATTTCAAACTCTAAACGTGAGGAATGGGGTTAAAATAAACGGTTGTTAACTGGTATGAAGTTTTATTTACTGTATTATTCATTGAGACTGATGTTGTGACGTGTGTTTGTCTTAAAATATGTAAACGACTGTGTCTGTTGTTGGTCGTGGACGGTGAATCATTAACCTCTGCTCTTCACACCAACAGTACAGAAGAGTTCATTAAAGGTAATTCAGAATCTCTTCTGTGCCACAGATACAGAACATGTCACTGGATATTCATTAACTCCATAATCTCACCTCTTAATCTCTGCTGAAACAAAACAAACTCAATCTGACCGAGGCTGAAAATACACATCGTAAAAAACATAAGAGTCTTGGAGGAAAGTCGACGACCTTCACGCTGCAATATTCGCTTTTTCACTTTAATAGGAAATCTTCCTGCAGGCAGTGTCTCCACAGACATTTCTCTCTAAACCATTACTGTGGACTGACAGCAGCTGGTCCTCACACCAAAAAACAAGAATATTATTCTGAAACACACGATCACTTTCAGAGGAGGGAACAAAAACTCTGCATTGGTTGGAAAAACCTTGTGATTTTTGACACTTTCAATGTATTTTCTTTTCAAAACTTACTGTTGTAACGTAATATAGTGATTTTTAATCAACCACAGAACTTCAGAGGCTTCATGAAAGGAAACGTCGCTGGTCGATGAATGACCTTCAAACTTCAAACGACAGCAGCCATGACTGCAAAATAGAACATAACAATTAAACGCGTTATTAACGGCGTCAATTATTTTATCATGCGATTAACGTTCTTTTGTGCGTGGATCATTCCTCCACGCACTCCCCACATGTGCGATTAATCGCGAGTTCACTATGACATTAATGCGATTAATCGTGATTAAATATTTGAATCGTTTGACAGCACTGATTCTGACATGATAATGTTTGAATAATCTCACTAACATGTCCGATTTGTTTCTTAACCACTGATAAAAATACAAGCTGTCAAAACAACACGAGGTGCCGAGGAAAAATACACATGGACTTCACAACAGATTGAATAAGATGATTTGTGGAGGAGGCAGGTTTGATTCACACTGAACACAGTCGGCTTTATCCTCTTCACTCACTGATAAGAAAGAAAAAGGAGTGGCCATCATTTCTTTATCCCTCTGCTGCCTCTTCACTGCCACACACACACACACACACAGTCAATCCTTATCTCCTGTGTGTGTGTGTGTGTTTCTGCAGAGCGCCCACACACACACACACACACACACACACACGGCACTGACATAACGAGCAGAAACCACCTGAGAGCTGCTACACTAACCAGTAGGAATGCATTAATAGTCGAGTGAGATGAAGCTTGCAATATTAATCAGAGCATTATCAAATATCATCTCATATTGACTCTCTCATGCTGAGGAGCTGCTCACACACACACACACACACACACACACACACACACTCACACACACACACACACACTTCCTGTGTCCCTGCAGGGGATAATTGGGTTTAATGGGACAGTGTTGTTGGTATCAAGTTTGTGTTTGTGTATCAGACGTATGGAGACACATGTGTTACACTCAAGTGTCTCATACTGTTGTGTTTACTCAAATGAATGTGGTTAAAATAATCTCTGTTGTCATTCACAGCTTTACTGTTACAAAGATATAAAGATTCCATTTGTTTTTAAACGTGGTGTCTGACATTATTAAGGTTTGCATGTATCTCCATATCTACAGTATATATTATGTTATACATCTTCAAACCCAAATGTAGTGATGACACCTTTGACAATACAACACAATACTAACATCACACACACACTAATGTCAGGCTGATACAGTTTTGAAACAACACACACACAGTTTTTCGCTAATATTTCATTCATATTAACACATTCACATTCACATGTTCACACAGGAAAGAGTTCCAAACAGAAGAAGAAGTTTTTTGAGGCTGTGCAGTCAGAAGACATCAGGTCTCCCTGATTATTGTCCCCCAGGCTGAGCTGGACCATGTCACAATGCATTGGCTGGTATTTAGATGAGTGGGGGGCAGTGCCCCACAGCATGTCACACTCCACACCTCAGTGTGTGGGCATCTGCAGGACGGTGGCAGAGCAGCAGGAAGCACACAGTAACATGGTCCAGGTGTCTTCATGAGACACATGTTTGTTGTCACTGAGTCCATGGATGTGAAGTTAAACTGCAACATGATGTTTCCTCTCATCTGTCGGTTTGACAGTCAAGGAAATAAACCTGTCACCTTCACTTATTCATAAATGACAGGATATGCTTCTTTCTTTGAGTCTGATTGTGACACTGAAGGACAGTGTCCAGCTGTCCTCATGACACAGACCCTAACCCGTAACCCTGACCTAACCCTGACCCAGACCCAACCCTTACCTACCCGAACCCTGACCCTAACCCTAAACCAACCCTGACCTAAATCTAACCTAACCCAGACCCAACCCTTACCTTCCCGAACCCTGACCAACAAACTGAAGGAAGAGACTCAATAATAAAGAAAAGAAGACAATGATGCAACATTAGATATGACAACTGCTGTTCAACTCCACCAACCAAACCCACTACTGACTAACTAAAACCACTAGCAACCAACCAAAACCACTACTAACCAACTTACCAAAACCAATACCAGCCAACCAACCAAAACCACAACTAACCAACCAACCAAAACCACTAATAACAACCAACCAAAACCACTACTAACCAAGCAATAAAAAACACTACTAACTAACCAACTAACCAAAACCCCTACTAACCAACCAACCAAAACCACTACTAACCATCCAAAACCACTACTTTGGAAAAAGTGAATAATCTGGATTATGAGCAGAGTGAATCAGACGGTCATAAATTCTCTAGTGTTCATGCTCAGCCTGGATAAAATGACTGCATGAGGACCTCGGTGGACCTCGGTGGACACATGAGTTATGTTTTCATCTCACAGAAATAAAAACATCCTGTCATCAACAGATGCATCATATAAACAAACTCTGTCCAGAGATTTAAAATAATAAGATTTAAATAATGAAGTCCATTAATAAATTGACCCAAAAACACAGGGTTCAGTTAAAATGAGACGATCCATAAATGACTTCACAACAACAACAACACTCATCGACTCATTATGAAGAAGATTTGTGTCGCCGTGTGATTCACGAGTGAAAGTAACAACAACATCACAAGCACAAAAGCTTACGGTTGCCTTCATTAATGTTCCATGTTTTTGTGACACATTTCAATCCGACAATATTAAATATTAGCAATACAGGAAACTAAAATTAAACATTGAAATTATGAAAATAAACTAAAAAACTGTGAATACACCAATGTTGCTGATCATGCATTAAATTTGTTTACTTCTTTGAATATTTTATTGGCATTGTTGTACACTTGAGGATTAATCTGGATCAATCTAATCTAAGATCTAATCTCATTTAAGACTCTGAAACCAGGGAAAACGACAAACTACTTCCTGGAATAATTTCATCATCAGCCCCAATAAAAATAATCACAACTATGATTTAATTAGGTTCAAATTCAATAAGACTTTGTAAATAGAGAAAACAGTTTATAGTGTTTAATACAAACTTATCAAGTCAAGTCATTTAGTGATGGAATATGGAGCCGGGAGATAAAGATGCTGCTTCTTCTCTTCCCTTAAAGGGAGGAGAGAGTCTGAGTGAGTGAGTGAGTGAGTGAGTGAGTGAGTGAGTGCAGCATTAAAGCCGCAAATATCACACCTGTATACACTGACATGTCAGAGCTGCTGCTGCTGCTGCTGCTGCTGCTGCTGCTGCTGCAGAGAAACACTGACAAACAAAGTCCCTCCGTCAGGAGACGTGACTGAAATACTGACACAAACTGCAGGTGCTTCGGCTGAAAGAGAAAAACTGTTGTGGGCAGATTTCTGGAGAACTTGTGCAAAAATATGTTCTTTTACCAAAGTTGATGTGATGATGTCAGAGGACAAGAGAAGAGTGTTGTTGTGGGTTCAATCATCCATCACTTCCTCGTCTGACTCCCAACTGTGATGCAACTGTTACGACTTATGAAGTTTAGTTAGAACCAGGTTTTTGTGTTAGCGGGTCTGTTTCTGTTTTGAACCAGCAACTCTCTGGTTTATTAACCACTCTTTTATACGTTCATGTACAGTTTACTTTCATATTTCATTTCTGAATAAATATTAACCTGACTGAAGGTTCACACACACATCAGTCATTATGAGTGTGAATGACAACAGTTGGTTTATGTTGTCAAATTAATAACAACGCAATGATAATAAAGGATTGATTGATTGATTTTAAAGCATCATAAACCTGAATAAAGCTGTTTTTCTGCTGCTGCTGTTCAGTGGACTTTTGCTTCTAGGATTGATTTTCAGTCTGAGGTTCTTTCTTTTTCTTTCAACTGTTTAGAAAAAAACATTTTTTGCCCAGGAGACAAACGATTTCCAATAAAATAAACTTTAATTTAGCTTTTACTTTGAAACTGTAGTGAAAAAATAAAAAAATTTAAATGTCAATTAAATTCAGTTTCTTCCGCATGAGCTTTCATTTATGGAAAATAGGAATGAAAGAAAAGAGAAAGAAACACTGCTCACAGATTAATATGTCAAAAATATTAACTGTGTGTGTGTGTGTGTGTGTGTGTGTGTGTTGTGATGTAAGCTGTTTAAACTTCATCATCACACTGTGCAGTGTTTCCTTCAGGGCATATTTTACATTTATATTAAATCTCCACGACGACACAGAGAAACAGTTACATGTCACATTATGAGTCTCAGGGTTACACAGACATGTGATCACATGTCTGTGTCAGACCACGTGTGACTCCGCCTTTCACCCTCTGTCACCTGGGATTAGCACCAGCAACCCTGTGACCCTCATGTGGAGGATAAAGCGGTAGACAATGAATGAATGAATGAATGAACGATCGTACGCATAGATACACATAATAAAGGCTGAGTCTCTAACGTCATCACAGGCGGCCATCTTGTCTGGCGGGATCTGTGGTACCTGAGTCTCTTATCTCGCTAACCTCATGACGGATTTACAAACGCTTTGGTTTCTTACAAACGTTATTAACGTGGTTATGAATCTGGATGCTTGAACATGTTGAAATTGCAGCTTTTCTCTTCGAAAAACGACTTCATCGTGCAGATTAGTTGTATCACGGCTAGGCTACTAGCTAGCCTACTTGCGCAAGTTATCAATTTTAGCTAGGTTTTACTGACACCAATAACGATTTTATCAAAAACTAATCTTTTGTTTGAATTACAATCTTTGTGGATGTGGTTGTAGCTATTAGCTGCAACCATAGTTGCTAACGTAACGTAATGCAATTCCCCATTGCCAACCAACTAAGTTGCTAACAGTTTAGCAACTAATGGTTTGGGGAAATGCGTCCCGGCTAAAGCTAACGTCTTAGAACATAACATAATTATTCACAAGTATGTCGTGTCATAACTACATCTCTGACGTTTATAACAAACCAAACCAGAGCTCAGGTCAGTTTACCACACAGCGCCACATACAGGCCTGGCATAAGCACTGCAGTGTTTAGATGAGTTTGAATGAAGTCATTTCTTGATACAATGTCATGTTTACACACGAGGTTTAAAATAAGAACGAGAAAGGAAGAAGAGATTGTCGAGGAGCAGAGTCCTGACGTTTACACAGATTATTAACTCAAATATAAACACATGAACTGCAAAGTGGCCGCTTAACAACCACCCTGCGCACACACACACACACACATTAATGACATGAGCACACAATACAGAGTCACAGGATCGATAAAATATTCAGACAGCAGCTCCTCCACACTCCTGTCCTCGTTACATATTCACAGCAGCCGCCGCTTGTTTGTCTGTAATGAGATTCCTTATTAAGTGAGGGGAGGATGGACTGTGTGTGTGCGTGTGTGTGTGTGTGTGTCAGAGGGCAGGTGTGTTTGTGCAGAGAGAGATACTGCTGATAACATGTGTGTGTGTGTGTGTGTGTGTGTGTGTTTGTGTCACTGATGTTGTTTTGCAGAAGAAACATTTGGGGTTTAGACGTGTTTAGAAACATCAGTTTATGAAATACTACTGCAGTGTGTGTGTGTGTGCGTGTGTGTGTTGGTCATGTGATTGTCCAGGTGACTCTCAAACACGAGGCTCAGATTATTGCTATTACATTGTTTTTATTTTTATTTCTACTTTATCATTTAATTAATGTCTCAGATTAATAATAAAGTGTAAAACATTTGAATAAACTTACTTTGTGTGACTCAGCCGTGAATACTTTGTATCTGAAAACATTGGTTTACATCTGAAAACGTTGGTTTACATCTGAAAACGCTGGTTACATCTGAAAACGCTGGTTTGTATTCGTTGGTTTACATCTGAAACGTTGGTTTATTCGCGCTTTCGGTTACATCTGAAACGCCTGGTTTACAACTGAAAAACGCTGGTTTATACCTAAAACACTGGTTTTTTCGAAAACACCTGGTTTACACCTGAAAACGCTTGGTTCACACCTGAAAACGCTGGTTTACATCTGAAAATGGTTTACATCTGAAAACGCTGGTTTAATCTGAAAAATGCCGTTTCACGCCGGATCTGAAAATGCTGGTTTACCTGAAAACGCGAAGTTTACATCTGAAAACGCTGGTTTGTACCTGAAAATTTTGTTCGAAAATGCTGGCATCTTGAAAACGCTTGGTTTACATCTGAAAACGCTGGTTTACAACTGAAAACGCTGGTTTAAAAACCTGAAAATGCTGGTTTATCTAAAATGCTGGTT
Organism: Solea senegalensis; assembly: GCF_019176455.1. Classification (NCBI taxonomy): domain Eukaryota; kingdom Metazoa; phylum Chordata; class Actinopteri; order Pleuronectiformes; family Soleidae; genus Solea; species Solea senegalensis. The sequence goes on from NW_025322477.1 coordinate 29,839, forward strand.
TATACCTAAAAAACTCTGGTTTACACCTGAAAATCTGGTTTTACATCGAAAACGCTATTTACACCTGAAAACGCTTGCTTTTGAACCTAAAACACTTTGGCCACTCGAAAACGTTTTATATCTGAAGCTGGTTTACACCTGAAAACGCTTTGTTTAAACCTAAAACACCGGTTTGATCTGAAAACGCCGGTTTACATCTGAAAACGCTTCGGTTTACAACTGAAACGCTGGTTTACAACTGAAAACGCTTCGGTTTACACCTGAAAATGCTGGTTTATCTAAAATGCTGGTTTATACCTAAAACTCTGGTTTACACCTGAAAACGCTGGTTTTACATCTGAAAACACCTGAACTGGTTTACACCTTCCGAAAACGCGGTTTACTGGTTTTACATCTGAAAACGCTGGTTTAAAACTGAAAACGCTGGTTTAAAACCCGAAATGCTGGTTTACTAAAAATGCTGGGTTTATACCAAAAACGCTTGGTTTACATCTGAAAAACGCTGGTTTACAACCGAAAACGCTGGTTTACACCTGAAAACGCTTCGGTTTAAAACCTGAAAATGCTGGTTTATCTGAAAACGCTGGTTTATCTAAAAATGCTGGTTTATACCTAAAAACTCTGGTTTACATCTGAAAACGCTGGTTTACATCTGAAAACGCTGGTTTACAACTGAAAACGCTGGTTTACACCTGAAAACGCCTGGTTTAAAACCTGAAAATGCTGGTTTATCTAAAAATGCTGGTTCATTCCTAAAAACTCTGGTTTACACCTGAAAACGCTGGTTTACATCTGAAAACGCTGGTTTACACCTGAAAACGCCTGGCTTACATCTGAAAAACGCTTGTTTTTAAAACTTAAAACACTGGTTTACATCTGAAAACGCTGGTTTACACCTGAAAACACTGGCTTATACCTAAAAACACTGGTTTACAACTGAAAACACTGGTTTACATCTGAAAACGCTGGTTTACATCTGAAAACGCTGGTTTACACCTGAAAACGCTGGTTTACACCTGAAAACGCTGGTTTACACCTGAAAACGCTTGTTTAAACCTAAAAACACTGGTTTTAAAGGTTGAGTCACTCTTCAAACTGCTGCCAGTGTTGAGGACAGAGAGTAAACTGTAATAACAGGTGTCATTTTACTCCTCACACACCTGATCCCACTCTCTGACTCTGACTCCGCCCCCTGACTCTCGCTCTGGCAGCCTGTGTTTTGGAACGATGTTGAGTTTAAACTGAGAGACACACACACACACACACACACACACACACAGGTACTGAAGGACAAAGAGTGTGAACAGCATGGAGTCAGGATTAACAGTGAAAACAGCAGACGGATTAAAATCCACAAATAATGCTGGACTTCTTCACTGAGCTCATGTTACAGCATGTCTGACCTGAGCTGACGCGCTGCAAGGTCACAAAAAAAACTCTCACGATAATTAATCCAATGACATATTCTAACACAAGCAGGTCAGAGGTCAAACCCTGAGAGAATGAGCTCTTCTTCAGTTCCTGATGAGCTGAAAGTAGGCTGGCCCGGTCTATAAGGGATTCCAGCTCTATCTATAGTCAGCGTGTAATGATAACACAGCCAGCAATAAAGTCTCTGCTCCAGCAGCTCTTACAGGAGGATTTCATGAGGGAAATTAGTCATTCTGACAAGCACTTTATCTGCCTGAGCTGCTGCTGCTGCTGCTGCACACGGTCAGCCGCCGCCTCCTCCTGCTCCTCCTCCTCCTCCTCTGTGTCACTGCAGCACAAACCAACAACAACAAACATGAACACATCCAGCACAGGTGAGTCACCTGCAGTGGGAAGAGTTTAAAGAGACTATCTGTATGTGATAGGCTGGGTCAGAGCCGCACCCCCTTTAAAAACAACAACAATATGTCCCATGATTCATTGTGTGAATTACGGGCGTGGCTTCTGGTGCGTCCTGTTACTGAGGCAGAAGCAGTGTTTCTATGGTAACTGACGATGATCTGAAATGTAACATGTGGAAACAAAAAGTAAACTCTCATTAGAACAAGATACAAACAGGTGTTTGTGTAAACGAGTGCTGTCAAACGATTCAAATATTTAATCACGATTAATCGCATTAATGTCATAGTTAACTGGTGAATAATCGCACTTTTATATCCATTCTGAATGGAACAGGAACTAAACTTAACGACTGCTGCTTCTTCTTCTTCTTCTTCTTCTGTACAACGATAAATGACGTGATCTTTCTGCTACTTGTTTTCAGGAAGCCAGAATAAATAATAATCACTCTCTCACAGATTCTTTCTACATGAAGAAGGAGGAGTTAAAGCAGCGAGGGATGAAATGACACGTCCAGAACTCACTCATGTGTTGTTTACATCTCGACGACTGGATTTGAATAATCCCTGCAGAACATGACGGACACGTGAGGACACTGCATATGTCTTCATCGAGGACATTCTCCAGCAATCTACAGTAAATGTAAAGGAAGGGGCTACGCAGGGGAGCAGTGGAGCTTTCAGGCTGACGGCGGTCCATATGGGACATGTTTGACCACTGTGACAGTTTACAGCTCTGTTTCTGCAGCTACAGTGTTTACCTGCAGTGTGTGTGTGTGTGTGTGTGTGTGTGTGTGAGCACATGAATACAAGTTTGATGAGAATAAATAAACCAACATTTTGTATGAAAACTGTAAAAATGTATTTGTGTGTTTTTCTGTCAGGACTGACCTTCAGGTTATTTCTGTCTGTGGACACACGCACACACACACACACACGCACACACACGCACACACGCAAACACACACACACCCACACACACACACACGCACACACACACACACTGCAGGGCTCAATTAGCTGCTGTGAAGGCAGCTCATTAAAAACACAGACATTGTGAATCCAGTCACTCGTTGCTGCTTAGCATCCAAACCCCACTGAGCCTGGATGGTTTAAACACTTCAACTCAACGACAAATGAGGGATCACAGAAGAATAATCACAGTGGGTGTGGTTTGATTTAGGCTTGTTTTGTTTTTTGGCCGGGTCTGGTATCTTGTTGCCGTCCTGCTCAGACTTGCATCAGGTGTCTGCAGCGGCGTGAAGCGCTGGCATCGTTACACTTCAAGCTCGTCTCAGAAAACCACGCTGCGTGAAAAACATCATCTCACCTCCTGTAGGAGCCACATTCAGCTTTGTTTCTCACTTGTTTGTGACTAAATGTGTGAGAGGCTGCTGATCTCCATCTACAACCTCCATCAGTGGATGGAGGTTGCATGTGATGGAGTGCCATGACGTGCTGGTCGGCCACAGGGGCTGGTTCAGCGAGAGTCTGATGCCTGTGACCATCAGACTTTACAACTCCCTCTGTAGATGTATCCGATTCATTTATTAATTATCATATTGCACATTTTGTCATTCTTGTTCTAAACAAGGGCTGAATGCTAATTTATTTTTTTTATTTTTTTCAATTTTAATCTTAAAACTTTTTGGATTTCTTAATTTCATTTTTCATTTTTCATTTTTAACTTTTTACTTTTGAGTCTTATATGGAGCAAGTGTAACAAAAGGATTTCCTTTGGGATAATAAAAGTATTGTGATTCTGTGCAGATGGAGAAGCAGGCAGATTACAGCCGATACTGTCAGTGACCTCATGTCATTAAATCCATTTCATCTGTTTAGAGTTAATATTTTAAGTTTCATGGGTGAAACACAGACTACATAGTCAAAGCCACGCTACGTCAACAGGGGGCGATATAACCAAAGCTGTGCAGTCTTGAGACCAAACATCACAACCTGAACGCACAGTTTTCAAACGCACAGACGTGTGTGTGTGTGTGTGTGGACGACGTCCCCCTCTCTCCTCATGATGACCCTCAGCTGGCTCCTCCTCCTCTGTCTAATGTCTCATGTCTCTGAGGTGACGACGTGACGCTGCATTAGCTTCACTCTTTATCTGCTTCATGTCATGTTACTGTCGACTGTGCAGCGGCTCATTAGGCCTCACCACTGTGTCTCACATTACACTCAAATTACACACACATTACACACACATTACACACACATTACACACGTGTGTAGTGTGTGTTCTACACCTGTGGTTCACTGACGACCCTCGTTAGAATCTCCTCTCCATCTGATGATGTTAAAATGTTAAAATGAACTATGGTTTGAAAACTACAGACTGTTTTATGTGAAATCTACATATATAATAAATACATTTGCTTCAGTTTTAGCCAATTTTATATAAACTGCCCAAAAACCTAAACTAACACAGGTTAAGTTCAGGCAATAAACTTTAATTCCAGTGTAAATGTGTCTCTAACAGGTTTTCCCTTTGATTTAATTCACTGTACTTAATCATCTGGAGCCACAGTGATTGACATTTTGACTTAATAAATGACTCCACAGACAAAACTGGCTGCTCTGACCCAAACATAATCTGAGTTTATGAGCAGATCAGATGAACGAGAGCCAAGAGAAAGAGACACAGGGGGAATAATAAAGGAAGATGAATGGTCCTAATGGATTTCCATCGCACTGAAATTCATCCTAATGACACTGATCGGAGCAGGAAGATCAGCCGATAAAGTGAAGAGGAAAAAAAAAACCATTTTCCTGGAGCACTTGTAAAATGTGATTTGCCTCAATAATCTCTTAATACCTTTGTAAAAACCTGCTCAGTGTGTGATATTAATAACGGCCCAGAGACACGAGCACTGATCCACACACACACACACACACACAGCGGTAATGAAGCTGAAAGATGTCAGCATCAAACACGACGACGACTCATTTCTCTGTCGTTTCACTTTGTTGTTCCTCTACTTTTAGATTTTATGAGCATCCATTAATGAGCCATGACAAAGTGCGAACGCTGTCACCTCAAATCACAAAGTTCAGGCTGGGTGAAAATTCAGGATTCAGCAGAAATGTCCCCGTGTCTTCAAACATCAGCTTAGAGGGAACTGTTCCCCTGGAGCTGTTTGTCTGATTTAAAGAGAAGAGTCTCTGAGACACTGACGCTGAGGCAGAGCAGGTGAGACAAAGACAGAGCTGATCTATCGTGAATGAAACCCCCGCAGAGGCCGAGGACACAAAAATCAGTCTGAAATAGATGAAGAGGCAACAGTTTTCTAAGGAAACTGTAAAACGCTGCAGAATGAGAGAAAGAGATTAGCCGAGAATATCTTCAGTCATAGATTAAAGCACCACACAGTGATTTCACAAGAGGCAATAAAACACTAATTACTAACCCTGCCCTGAAGGTAGCTTCTCCTGTTATTGCCTTTCTTACACTGGTAACACTGCTAACCTACTAACACTGGTTTACACTGGTAACCTGCTAACACTGGTATACACTGGTAACCTGCTAACCTGCTAACACTGGTTTACACTGGTAACCTGCTAACACTGGTTTACACTGGTAATCTGCTAACCTGCTAAAACTGGTTTACACTGGTAACCTGCTAACACTGGTTTACACTGGTAATCTGCTAACCTGCTAAAACTGGTTTACACTGGTAACCTGCTAGCACTGGTTTTTGGTACAACGCTAACACTGGTTTACACCACAACAACACTGGTTTACACTGGTAACTGCTAACACTACACTGGTAACCTGCTAACACTGGTAACACTGCTAACCTGCTAACACTGGTTTACACTGGTAACCTGCTAACACTGGTAACACTGCTAACCTGCTAACACTGGTTTACACTGGTAACTAACACTGGTATACACTGGTAATCTGCTAACCTGCTAAAACTGGTTTACACTGATAACCTGCTAACACTGGTATACACTGGTAACACTGCTAGCCTGCTAACAGTGGTTTACACTGGTAACCTGCTAACACTGTTAACCTGCTAACACTGGTTTACACTGGTAACCTGCTAACACTGGTATACACTGGTAATCTGCTAACACTGGTAACACTGCTAACCTGCTAACACTGGTTTAAACTGGTAACCTGGTAACAATGGAAACCTGCTAACCCTGGTAACACGCTAACACAGGTAAGATTGGTTTACACTGGTAACCTGCTAACACTGGTAACCTAGTAACACTGGTAACCTGAGTCAGTAGTTAAGACCTTAAGTATGAGTCACTAGAGTATTGATACTTCTATCTCAGGTTGTCATGAACATCACAGCCGTGTTAATCGACACCAGAACCACGAGGTTGAGTTATCGATACAATACCAATAACATAGACATGTATCAATACTTCTATCACAGCCTTGAGTATCAACACTGGACACAACAACTAAAACAAAAACAACTCTCACACAAAGAAAGATGAAGCTCAAAGCTGGCGTGTCCTTGAACGCATCACGAGAGAGAAGTCTGCTTTTAGAAGAGAAATGAAAAACAATATAGTGTCGTAAATGTGACACAAACCACTGGAAACTTTCCCCACCCTCTCACTGACCTGCTCACACACACACACACACACACACACACTAATATCAGCTGTGTCCTGAATAAACAGCGAAACCGGCGGTGAGCGAGGACGATGTCACGGCTCTGGATGTGTTTCCTCCTCCACACGTCGCATTGATTAACATTCATGTGAGTGTGAGTGAGTGGAGACCTTCCACAGCCTCATCGACCGCCGCTAACTGAGCGACAGCACAGAAACACCCAGAGGAGGAGGAGGAGGAGGAGGAGAAAGTGAAGTTGTTAAAAGAACAAGAGAGAGAGAAAACAAATCTAAATAGTGTGATATAAAAGTTGTAGGACATTAAAAAAGCTGCAGAAGCTTTTCCTCACACCTGCAGAGAAACAGCAGGCTGGTGTCTCCATTAACGCCTGCAGTGAAGCTGTAATGAGTGTGAAGGCAGCGTCGAGAAACACCATGTGCTGCAGGACAAAGAGTGGAAGAGTTACACAGAGGCAGATTACACACCTCAGGTGGTTGATTCAAAACAGCAGCAGTGAATCACATCAGCACCGACAGCCAGCACTTGTGCTGCTGATGAGGCCGTGAGCTCGTTGTGAGCTCGTTCTGCTTCTGTCCTTCATCACCTGAGATGCTGTGAAACACAGATTACGGCCTCGGTGTAGATCTTCCATGTGTTTGTGTTGAGAGAAACATCTGCTGGTCTGCTTCAGATTATTAATCTGCTGAGGAGACCTCATGTGTTTTCTGCTCCACTAACAAAGAAGGGTTAGAAAGTGAATATCGCTGCATGGTGAAGGAGTGAGTGAGACACAGAGCTTTGAGATGATTGTAAACATCAAAGGAGATGAAACAGTTTTGTGGATTTTTGACCCAGTTTTTAAGAGCGAGGAACAGTGAGAAGACTTTGACTCCACAACTCCACTCTTTCATATTATTCACTCTTCAGTGTGAACTGAGGGAAAAGCAGAATCCAGTCAGCGTGTTGTTTACAACTCTTTCTGCTGCTTAATCACTTCATTCTCTGTGTAGCTGCAGTTTCCAGACTCTCCCTCTCATCTTTCTTTCATCCCTCTCTTCAGTCTCTCTGATCAAACACAGACGTTATCCTGACGCCGCCTCTTTCTTTCTGTCTCTGTCTCTGTACTCCCTCCTCCTCCTCTTCCTCGCTGTGTTTGCATCTGACTCGTGTTGATTTGACGTGATTTAGGTTTCCATGATGAGACAGAAGAAGTGCAGCAGCTCAGAGTCAGAGCTCACGCCCTTTATTTCCCCCAGACTGAGAGTTTAAATGATGCTTTCAAAAACTCATTTCAGCCACAGCTATGCATGAGTAAGAGCACACGGGGGTGATCTGTTCTCAGGAAGAGCCTCACAGGTGAGTGTGTGCGCCTCAGGCCACTACAGGAGATTTTTCTTAACCCTGGAAGAGGCCATGCATCAACCGAGGTTTGCTATTATGTGACATGGTTTCATCTCTCAGGTCGCGAGAAAGTGGGGAAACGAGTCCCCGGGCTGTCGAAGCACAGAGAGGAAACAAAATGGCATCATTTAACATTTTCTGTCATTCCACAACATCACAAAGACTCTTCTTTCATATCGCAATCAGGTTTGTCACACATTTCTCAGATATTTCACTGGGAAAAAAGGTCATTTATACGGTGGCTGACAGGGCCAAACACACTGCAACGACCCAGAACACCAGCAAGTCCCAAAACACATGCAGGGGGAGAAACTAGCTGCACGTTCACTGACACTGCGAGTCCCAAAACGCCAGCAAGTCCCAAAACACCAGCAAGTCCCAAAACACCAGCAAGTCCCAAAACACGGCAAGTCCCAAAACACTGGTAAGTCCCAAAACGCCAGCAAAAAACACCTGCAAGTCCCAAAACACATGCAGGAGGTGAAATGAGCAGCATATTCACAGACACTGCAAGTCCCAAAACACCAGCAAGTCCCAAATCGCCGGCAAGTCCCAAAACACCGGCAAGTCCCAAAACGCCAGCAAGTCCCAAAACGCCACGGAATCCGCAGCATTTGTGAATAAGCAGCTTGTTTCTCCTCCTGCATGTGTTTTGGGTCGTTGCAGTGCGTTTGCCCCTGTAGGCCACCGTACATTTAGCATAAGTGATGATGGCCAGGTTTTGGTCGACTCGCGGTCAGGGGAAACTAACACAAACAAGAAAAGCTGGGAAACATGGCTGATTCAAATAAATCCTAAAGATGTTTTGAAATGTTGACTCTGCAGCTTCACACAGGTCACAGCACGGTTAACACTTCTCAAAAACAAACTTTTATCATTGTAGCACAGGTCACAGAATGCATCAGCACAGTCATGTGACTGACGGTGAACACATTAATGTTGCAAAGTGAAAATCCTCGACACAGAGCGAGAGATGAAAACGTCTTCAGCCTCAGGGTGACTTTGAAAACTCTTGTATATTTTATGTTGAACCTTTTTTAAAAAATGCTGCCATTTATTTTGACAACCCGAAATATGTGTGGAGCTGCTGTTTGACATCAAAACAAAGTCATGTTTTTGACTTTTCTCTTTCATTCAGAGCAGATTTTCATTTTCATGCTGTTTCTGTTTTCTCCTCCTCTCTTTGGCTTGTTTGTACTCTTGTTTATTAAAATACTTTTTCATTTTCCATTGTTTTCTTGGAATCTTGGCTCCCTGATGAAACAGTGCAGAGATAATTGCAGGATTGTTCTAAAAGAATTATGGGAAGTGGATTGTGTTGTGCATATGGATTATAAGAAATACAAGAACATGGTTTTCAATCATGTAATAAACTACAATTACTAGAACAAAGCACAGTCTGTGTGTGTGTGTGTGTGTTATAAACTGTATCAAACACTTGCCCTGAAAAAAATGAAGTTAAAGATTTCTGTCAATTCAAGAGGAAAATGATTGAAAACAGAGTGAATGTGTTGAATTCACATCTGCTCAAGGTTCTTGTCCGAGTATTGATTTACACACACAGAGGAACAAATGTTCACAATACTGAAACATTTCACCTCTAAAGTGTTAAGTTTAGTGTTAAATGTTAAGTTTAGGGTTAGTGTTAAGTGTTAAAGGTGACATAGAATGCTTGTATCACACGTATATGTTAGTTATGGAGGTCTACTTACATATATTAACTTGTTTTCATGGTCACATATATATGTTAGTTATGGAGGTCTACTTACATATATTAACTTGTTTTCACGGTCACATATATGTTAGTTATGGAGGTCTACTTACATATATTAACTTGTTTTCATGATCACATATATGTTAGTTATGGAGGTCTACTTACATATATTAACTTGTTTTCATGGTCACATATATGTTTGTTATGGAGGTCTACTTACATATATTAACTTGTTTTCATGGTCACATATATATGTTAGTTATGGAGGTCTACTTACATATATTACTTGTTTTCACGATCACGTATATGTGAGGTATGGGACTACTTACATATATTAACTTGTTCTCACGGTCACATATATGTTAGTTATGTAAGTCTACTTACATATATTAACTTGTTTTCATGGTCACATATATAATAGTTATGGAGGTCT
>NW_025322478.1:0-60582 GCF_019176455.1 Solea senegalensis
AAAACAGATAAAACCAGATAAAAAAACAGTTAAAAACATAATAAAACAGTTAAAACAGTTAAAACCAGATTAAAAAAACAGTTAAAAACATAATAAAACAGTTAAAACCAGATAAAAAAACAGTTAAAAACATAATAAAACAGTTAAAACAGATAAAACCAGATAAAAAAACGGTTAAAAACATAATAAAACAGTTAAAACAGATAACACCAGATTAAAAAAATAGTTAAAACAGTAAAAACCAGACACCACTTGTCAGCTGTTTTATATCAAAACAATAAATCATACAGTGTTGTGTTCATACCTGTTCTCCAGGTGAATGAAGTCCTGCAGGTTGAGCTCTCTGGTGTCCTGAGTGAGATAGATGGTGTCCACGTCCTGGGACATGAAGAAGACAACAGGTGGGGCAGAAGACATGAGGGCAGGGGACAGGGATGGGGCTTACAGCTTTAACAACGGTGCGTTCAAGTGCGGCACAGAGCGAACGAGTGGAGAGAAGACGGGGAAACAGAAAACAGATGAGCAGTGGACGGACACATGAGACGTCAGAGTTATTAAAGACAGACGCAGAAGACGAGGAAGAGGAGAAGATAGAAAACAGGAAGTAGAACTGACCCACTGGACTTCCTCTCTGTAGGGCAGACCCAGGTGATCACACACACACCAGTACTGATGAGAGAAGCCTCCTGAAGACAAAGAGTCACTTTTGTTTAAAGGGATAGTTCAGTTTTTTTAGGATTATTGACACAAAGTCAGTTACATTCAGTGGAGAGACGGACTAATACAATAATACAACTAATATTATTATTGAGTCTACGATATCTACGTCACATGACCACGTCTTTATCTCACTGCGAGACGGACTAATACAATAATACAACTAATATTATTATTGAGTCTACGATATCTACGTCACATGACCACGTCTTTATCTCACTGCGAGACGGACGTTTCCAACAGGAAACTGAAGTCTGTAAACCACTCACTCTCACACACTGAGTGTGTGTGTCTGTGTTCGTGCGTGTGAGTGCGTTTGTGTGAGTGTGAGTGTGTGTGTGCGTGGGTGTGTGCGTGCGTGCATGCGTGCGCATGCGTGAGTGAGTGCGTTTGTGTGTGTGAGCGTGGGTGGGTGAGAGAGTGAGTGGTGAGAGTGTGCGGGTGTGTGTTCGTGTTTGTGCGTGCGTGTGTGTGAGGAGTGTGTGTGGCGTGCGTGCGCGTGAGCAGCATTTGTGTGAGTGTGGTGAGAGTGAGGCGTGTGTGTGCGCGTGTGTGTGTGTGTGGGTGTGTGGGAGAGTGAGTGGTTTACAAACTTCAGTTTCCTGTTGGAAAAGTCTGTCTCACAGTGAGATAAAGACGTGGACATGTGACATAGAGATCTTTCTCTCCGTCTCTGAGTGAAAATCATGTCAATATTTTCAGGTTTATTTACCGCAGGGTCCCACGTCCGTCGAGCCATGATCGTCCCACATCGTCTGGAGGGCGGTCGTCCGCTCTGGAGGCTTCAGACTTAACTTCCTCATCACCTTTCTTCCTTACAGAGAGACAGAGACAGAGAGAGACAGAGAGAGAGTGAGTGAGACAGAGAGAGAGAGAGAGAGAGTGAGTGAGACAGAGAGAGAGAGAGAGAGAGAGAGACACAGGGAGAGAGACAGAGAGAGGAGGAGACAGGAGAGAGAGAGAGAGAGACACAGGAGAGACAGAGAGAGAGAGTGAGGAGACAGAGAGAGAGGAGACAGAGAGAGAAAGTGAGACAGAGACAGGACAGAGAGGAGACAGAGAGAGAGTGAGAGACAGAGAGACAGAGAGAGAGAGAGAGAGAGAGTGAGACAGAGAGAGAGACAGAGAGTGAGTGAGACAGAGAGAAAGAGTGAGACAGAAACAGAGACGTTTGTGACATAAATCTAACAAAATAATTCTCATATTTTAAACGTATCCAGGTCAAAGTGACACAACTTGTCATGATGATCACGATAAAAAACGTCCCATGCCTCCATCTCGGGAGTGTGAGTGGTAACCGTGGTAACCGTGGTAACCGTGGTAACTATGGTAACTGTGTGACACCTACACAGGTGAACCTGTCGGGCAGATGCGGTGCAGACAGCAGCCGATGTGAGCGATGACCTCGTCCACTTCCTCCACCGAGCTCAGCCGGAGACTCCATGGACCGCGCTCGTGCTCCAGCACCAGCTACACACACACACACACACACACACACACACACACACACACACACACACACACACACACACACACACACGCTGAAATGAGCTCATATTAGCTAATATCTTAAGTGCGTTACAGTTGTAATCAGAAGTCGTAACATCCAAGTTGAAAATGTGATTTATCCATTTATCTATTTACATTATCAATTTACCAAGCTGTCTAAATAGTTATTTATTTTGCTAGTTATCATAGTATCTATCTAACTACCTGTCTTGCTAGCTATTTATCTATCTTGCTTGTTATTGTGGCATCTCTCTGTCAAGCTATATCTAGCTAGCCAGCTACTACTTATCTTCCCCAAGCTATTTATGTTACCTTAGCACGTCTCTATCTAGATATCTAGTTAGCTAGCTCGCTGGTTGTGTCCATCTATGACGTAGTTATCTGTCTACAGTAGCTAACTATCTTGCTAACATTAGCTACAACAAGCAAATTAAGCTCTTTTGAGAAAATAAATCAATTTTGTTTTTTTTAAAAGAGTTTATTTAGAGTCTGAGTGTTTTCTCACAGTGGTTACTCTGACGACCTCTAAAATCAGCTGACCTCTGACCTGTTGTTGCTGTGTGTGTGTGTGTGTGTGTGTGTGTGTGTGTTCACCTGAGTGGGCTTGTTGCTGCTGATTCCCTGGACGTCCAGGTAACTGAAGGAATGTTCAACCTGAAACAATGAAGACACAGATTATGATTATGAAACAATGACGATGTTAATCCTATACTTACAATCTTATTCTGAATTCTGATCGCGACAATATCGTATTATAACTTTAATATTGTGATTATATCGTATTGTGGCTATTTATTAGTTTTCGTTTTCATTTATTTGTTTTCTTTGCTCATTTCTAACCAAAAACAACTCTTTATTGTTTTTGGTTTATTGAAAAATAATTGATGGATTAATTGTCAATAAACATATTTTATAGTTGCAGCTTTATTAGACATTGTGTGTGTATGCTGATAAAATGTGAGCCAGACCATGACGAAGACCTGCTGAAAAACACAGAATAAGACTCTTTAAAAAAACAGAAACACGAGTCTGCAGAGCAAATGTCTGAGCACACACTCACACACACACACCTCACACACACACTCACACACACACACCACACACACACACAGACACACACACCCTACACAGAGACACACACACACACACACACACACACACACACACACACAGAGACACACAGAGATACACACACACACCTCACACACAGACACACACACACACAGAGGACACACACACACCACACAGACACACACACACTCCTGAGACACACACACACACACACACACCTCACACACACACACACACACACACACACACAGACACACACACACACACACTCACACAGAGACACACACACACACACACACACACATACACACACAGAGATACACACACAATTTCTACTACAGACACACACATACACACACACACAGACACACACACACACACAGATACACACACACTTCTCACACACAGACACACACATACTTCATACAGAGACACACACAGTACACACACTCTCACAGAGACACACACACACACACACACACACACACACAGACACACAGACACACACACACACAGAGTAATAATAATGGTGGAGTCTCGAGTCGCTGCCAAGAGAAAGCAAGTGAGACAGAAAAGGGGGAGGGGAAAGAAAGAAAGAAAGAAAGTTAGTTTTGTTTGTGCTGTGTGTGAAAAATAAAGTGAAAGAAGAAAAAGAAAAGATGTAGAGTTATGAGGCAGGAAGAGAGAGAGGGAGAGAGAGAGAGAGAGGGAGAGAGAGAGTACACAGTGAAGTGGGAGAAACAGAGGAGAGCGAGGGCGGAGCAGGAAAATGAATAAGAAAAAAGTTCAGTGCAAGTGAAATAGAAAGAGAGGAAGAGAGGGGCACACACACACACACACACACACACACACACACACACACACACACACACACACACACACACACACTCGTCCTCTGCCAGCTGTTAAATTCCTCCATTGTCTTTTTCTGCCTGACAAACCTCCCTCTGTTTAAGTCTCTCACACACACACACACACACACACACAGCGACAACAGGTCAGAGGTCAGCTGATTTTAGAGGTCGTCAGAGTAACCACTGTGAGAAAAGACTCTGACTCTAAATAAACTCTTTTACAAGAAAACAACTTATTTTCATTAGCTTGTTGTAGCTAATGTTAGCAAAATAGTTATAGCTATAGCTAGTTATAGCTACTGTAGACAGATAATTACGTCATAGATGGACACAAGATCACCAGCTATATAAATATAGCTAGGTAAAGTGATACCAAGATAAATAGCAATATATTTGGCAAGATAACTCGTAACATAACCAGATAGTTAATTCGGTAACTACATAAATAAATAGCTAGGAGGATAGCTAGCTAAATACCACAATAATAAGGTAGTTACAAAGAAAAAAAGAAAAGAGAAAGACACCAAAATAACTAACTGGACATGTAGATAGAGAGATGCTACACTAACTAGCAAGATAGATAGCTGGACAGATACCACAATAACTAGAAAGACAGATAAATAACTAGTTAGATCACTAGATAAATTGATACTAAGATAAATTAAAGATAACCAGCTAGGTAACTGGTAGCTAGATAAATAAATAGCTAGCAAGATTGAAAGCGGGATAAATACCACAATGAATAGAACGAAAGATAACTTGCTAGCTAACTAGATAGAGATGTGCCAAGATAACTAGCAAGAAGACATAGCGAGTAAGAAAGCTAGCTACACCACAATAACCAGGATAACTAGCAAGATAAATATCTAGTAAAATAGGAAAGTAGTGATATTATAGATAATTAGATTTAGAGAGAAGAAATCAAACAGAGGAAACTTTAAAAACTTTGTTTACGATTAAATCCTGGTTCTAATCTGAGGTGAGAAGTTAATTTCCTGTTGTTTTCCAGGTTTTATTTCATAGAAAAAAGAAAACCTGGCTGTTTTTCTCTCTTCTGCCCTCCTGAACTTTTCCTTCTCTCACAGCTGCTCTGTCTCTGGGTAAAACATGTCCTCACCCGAGAGAGAGGGACGAGAGACTGCAAGTTTCAAATATGCAGCGAACGTTTCTTTTAAAGAACACTGAAATGTCTGCGTCCACCTGAGGATCCAAACACTGACATATCCTGTTTTAAGAGTCCATCCTAGGTCATATCTAGAAAAGTGACAGTCTTTATATGAAACTACAGGAAGTGTTTTTTAACTGACCTGGATTACACTTGGTGTTGATTTTAACGTCTCTATATTTTAGGTTTATTTAATTACACATATGCTGCATTGCTGTAACCTTGTCCTGTTTTCAAGAAAGTAAAACCATTTCTGGGGAATTGCAGAAGCTGCAGAGATGTTTGAGTCTGGACCAGAGGTGAAGTTTCAGTGTGAGGAACATGTTACGTCTTGTTGTGTTTATTTTATAACAAGGAGAAAAACAGCCGAGGAACGAGCAGCGGCACGTCTGTGGAGACGCAGGAAAAGACGTAAGAAAGGAAAGAGAAGTGAGGAACACTGATCCACCAACCTTAGATGGGACTCGGGCTGTCAGCAGGTACGCTCGATGTGACGCCAGAGCCTGAAACAGAGACACACGTCATTCAGAGAGGAAGGAAGGAGGGAGGGAGGGAGGAAGGAAGGGAGGAAGGGAGGGAGGAAACCATGTCAAAAACCACACAAGAAAGTCAAATAAGCCAAATTTCTGGGATTTCTTTCTTATTTTTTCCCTGAAAAGAACCTGAAACATGAAAAAAAAAACACATAGCTGCTTAAGTCGTCTTAAATGTACGACATCTACGTCACACGTTCACGTCTTTATTTTACTGTGAGACAGACTTTTCCAACAGGAAACTGAAGTTTGTAAAGCACTCACTCTCCCACACACACACACACACACACACACACACACAGCGATCATCGCAGTGATTTTAGCTGCTGGTCCACTGCTGCCTCGTGTGGTCACTTTGTGTCACTGAGGTTAATCTGAGTGAACGATTTGCCCAAGTGACAAAATAAGACATTAGAACTTAGTGATGGAGGCAGCAGTGGATCAGCAGCTCCTGTGTGTGTGACGTTAACATCACTGATTTTCTCTGTGGACTTTGGTGTGGGAGAGTGAGTGTGTGTGTGTGTGGGAGAGTGAGTGCTTTACAAACTTCAGTTTCCTGTTGAAAAAGTGTGTTTCACAGCGAGATAAAGATATGAACACATTGTTAAAGACATCGTTTCAGCAGCAGGGGGCGCTCACAGCACAGTCAGCATTGTACGACCACTTTAAACTTCTCAAATAAAGTGAAGTCAAACATCTGTCACTCACCAGAACCTTGTTCTCCACTTTGTCACCTTTGACCTCCAGCTGGACTTTCCGCCTCAGGGTCAACTTCACCTTCCGACCCACGGCCTCCCGCACACTCTCTACAACAGACAGAAAAAAACATGACAACAGCGTGTTCATTTATTTGTTTCAATCGGACTATGAGTCACATGATCCGGGTATGTTAGTCAGACTAAGACTAGCTCCATGTTAGTCTGACTAAGTGTTTACATGCAGGAGTAATCGGACTATGAGTCACATGATCCGGGTATGTTAGTCTGACTAAGTGATTACATGCAGGAGTAATCGGACTATGAGTCACATGATCCAGGTATGTTAGTCAGACTAAGCTCCGCTTTAGTCGCGTTAACGTGATGTTAAGTAAAGTAAATTGTCTTAGTCTTTGACTAAACTTGGTCTTTTAACACAAATGTGAACACACTGAGTGACAGACGTGCTGGAATAGTTTACACAAGGAGTCATGGGAAATAAACCTACATGGCCACCATCAGGCTCCGCCCACCAAGTAAAGGTACTGTTGTCAATGGGAACACAAGCCCTGACCCAAACTGATCCGTACCACGATAGAAACACAGAATAAAGGTCCAATCATCATCAGCAGCAGCAGCTTCATCATCATCATCAGCAGCACCTTCATCATCATCATCAGCAGCAGCAGCACCTTCATCATCATCATCATCAGCAGCAGCAGCAGCAGCAGACACAAAGCGTCCTTTCATGGTTCAGTAACAGAGGACACAAGGTCTCTGCTGCGTCTCATCAATGTCCAATAAAAACAAACACTTTACTAAACTGAGTACTGAGTATACTAAATACTGAATATACTGAGTGTACTGAGTATATTCAGTACATTCAGTATACTGAATACTGAGTATACTAATTACTGAATATACTGAGTGTATTGAGTATACTGAATACTGAGTACTGAGTATACTGTATACTGAGTATACTGTATACTGAGTATACTGTATACTCAGTATACAGTATACTGAGTACTGAGTATACTGTATACAGAGTACTGAGTATACTAAATACTGAATATACTGTATACTCAGTATATTCAGTATACTGAGTACTGAGTATACTATACACTGAATATACTGAATATTCTGAATATACTGAGTATACTGAGTATATTCAGAATATTCAGTATACTGAGTACTGAGTATACTAAATACTGAGTATACTGAGTATATTCAGTATATTTAGTATACTGAATACTGAGTACTGAGTATACTAAATACTGAATATACTCAGTATACTGAGTATATTCAGTATATTTAGTATACTGAATACTGAGTACTGAGTATACTAAATACTGAATATACTCAGTATACTGAGTATATGGAGTACTGAGTATACTAAATACTGAATATACTGAGTATACTGAGTATATTCAGTATACTGAATACTGAGTACTGAGTCTACTAAATACTGAATATACTGAGTATACTGAATACTGAGTGTACTGAGTATACTGAATATACTGAATACTGAGTATACCGAGTATACTGAATACTGAATATACTGAGTACTGAGTACACTGAGTATACGTAGTACTGAGTATACTGAGTATACTGAATACTGAATATACTGAGTACTGAGTACACTGAATACTGAGTATACTGAGTATACGTAGTACTGAGTATACTGAATACTGAGTATACTGAATACCAAGTACTGAGTACACTGAATACTGAGTATACTGAGTACTGAGTATACTGAATACCAAGTACTGAGTACACTGAATACTGAGTATACTCAGTACTGAGTATACTGAATACCGAGTACTGAGTATACTGAATACTGAGTATACTGAATACTGAGTATACTGGAGTATACTCGAATACCAAGTACTCGAGTACATTCGAATACTCGAGTATACTCGAATTGAGTATACTGAGTACTTAGTATATCGAGTACCGAGTATACTGAATACTCGAGTATACTGAAACCGAAAATTGAGTATAATTGAATACTGAGTATACTGAATACTGAATATAATTGAGTACACCCGAGTATACTGAATAATTATATACTGAATACTGAATATACTGAGTACTGAGTACACTGAGTATACTGAGTACTGAGTATACTGAGTATACTGAATACTGAATATACTGAGTACTGAGTATACTGAATACTGAGTATACTGAGTACTAAGTATTGAGTAAACTGAATACTGAGTACTGAGTACTGAGTATACTGAATACTGAGTATACTGAGTATACTGAGTACTGAGTATACTGAGTACACTGTGTATACTGAATACTGAGTATACTGAATACTGAGTATACTGAATACTGAGTATACCGAGTACTGAGTATACTGAATACTGAATACTGAATATACTGAGTACACTGAGTATACGGAGTACCGAAAGTATACTGAATCACTGAGTATACTCGTGGAGCAACGAGCATACCGGAGATAACACTGAGTATACTGAGTACCGAGTATACTGAATACCGAGTATCGTGAATATACTGAGTACACCGAGTATACCGGAGTATACTCGAGTACTGAGTATACTGAATACCCAGCACTGGGTGTACTTTCGAGTACCGAGTATACCGGAATACCGAGCATACCGAATACCCAGTACCGAGCATACTGAATACCGAGTATACTGAGTACCAAGTATTAAGTAAACTGAATGAATTTGGCACTGAGTACCGGAGCATACTGAATACCGAAAGTATCGGGAGTACCGAGTATACTCGAGTACCGAGTATAATGAGTACACTGTGTATACTGAATACCGAGTATACCGGAATACCGAGCATACTGAATACCGGAATATACCGAGTACTGAGTATACTGAATACCGAATATACCGAGTACACTGAGTATACGGAGTAATTGAGTATTACCGAATACCGAGTAGATACCTCGAGTACCAGTGGTACGAGTACACTGAGTATACTGAGTACTGAGTATACTGAATACTGAGTATACTGAATATACTGAGTACACTGAGTATACGGAGTACTGAGTATACTGAATACTGAGTATACAGAGTACTGAATATACTGAGTACACTGAGTATACGGAGTACTGAGTATACTGAATACTGAGTATACTGAATACTGAATATACTGAGTATACTGAATACTCAGTACTGAGTATTTTTACTCTATTTTTGTTAGTCATTAGAAGAAGAGTTGGTATTATGGTCTGTATTTATATACAGCGTTCCTAGTCTTGATGAAAACTACAGTTTTCATCCATTCATCTTTCATAACATAACCACTCACACATTCATATGCTGCAACATGGTCTTAAGTGTCTTTGCTTAAGGACACATAGACGAGCAGAGTCAGGAATTGAACCCACAACCTTCCAGTTGAAAGACAACAGGCTCTACCACTAAGACACCATGGCTGAATCCTAACTCCTCCTCTAAAAGTATGATTTTAAGGTATTTTTATACCTTTAAAATCTCACACAATGAGTGATTGAATGATTTAAAGAAGATTTTTGACTTCAAATCAAAACAGTGCTGCGTTCAAAGACCATAGTTCGTTCAGGAAACTCTAAATTTAACTGTTTTCTCTGTTCACTTTTCTCTCTCTGACGTTCAGTCATCCGAGAGTCTGTGGTGATAATATCTCACAATCCAAAGGAATTTCACAGGACACACCCCTTTCCCAGGACCCCCCTCCCCCCCACACTCACACTCTCTCACACACACACACACACACGCCTCCAGCCCCAGATAAGGAAGTGCAGGAGTCTCTCTCAGGTAAACTCTTTTTTTTTTCCCCTCAGGACATGAAAATACCTGAGGTGGAAAAAGTGGGGGAGGAAAAACACTCAAAAACAAACAAACACAAAAAAATCCCTTAACAGGAGTTTACCCTCAGCATTTTGTCTTTGTTAAGTGTAAATCCACGGTAATATTGTGTGGTTTTATTAAGACGATTTTCAGTGACGTGACGAGTTCATTTTCAATTACATTGAACACGTTACACACATGAATTAATCTGGATTAAACTCACCCAGCAGCTCGTGACTGATGTCCGTCATCTTCTCCTGCGACACGTCTGACACGAGTGAGCGGGAGAGACCTCACCTGTGTGTGTGTGTGTGTGTGTGTGTGTGTGTGTGCGCGCGAGACCGAGCTAACTGTTCCTGATCTGTCACCGGTCTGCTCCACTCGCGCGCGCGCAAGCACGAGCAGGTACGTTACTCGGTTAAAGACGCAGAAAAGAAGTTAGTCCATGTGTGTGTGTGTGTGTGTGACAACAAATCACGCCCCTCTCTCTCTCTCTCTCTCTCTCTCTCTCTCTCTCTCACACACACACACACACACTCTCTCCTCAGAAACTTTTCTTTAAAGGCTGCACAACACTGACACCTAGTGGCCGTTCTTTGTGCCAGGCCTGTGGGTGGCGCTGTCACGCTGCTGTCCAGTGTGTAAAATATAGATGAGATTATTTTTCATTTACCAGAAAATAAATATAAATATGTAATGTACTAAATGTCTTTAAAGTCTGCGGAACACTGCTGCCACCTAGTGGTCGTTTGTTTGTTTGCGCGCGTCAAACTCAACATTTATTCTAAAACTGTAAACTTGAACAAACAAACCATGAATAACAACAATTTCCAGGCTTGCTGTTCCCTCAAAAGTGAGTCAGGTGAAGTCTGTAGTGTTTAGTGAAACCAGCAGGGGGCGTCAGAGCCACAGCAGAATGAAAGCATCACTCTGTGTGTTTGTGAAAGTTTATTTCAACATTTGAAAACAGCTTTTCATTTTTTTTTTCTTGATTTTGATGAAAAGTTTGCGGATTTTCTATTTCCTTGACTTTGACCTGAGAATTCTATGCGTTTTCATGTATATTTATGTCATTTATATATTTATATATAACTGACATTTGTAAGAATTGTATATGGTGTCAGACCAGTCGTTGTTTTCTTTCTTCCGTTTTGCTTTTTAGAAAAAGCTGCTGTAATAAAATCTAACTGACGACAATCATGTCTCTAACTTGATCAAAAACATGTTTTATTAATGTGTGTGTGTGTGTGTGTGTCTGTGTGTGTGTGTGTGTGTGACATTGTTACAGGAAATGCTTCAGTGAAGATGTTCCTGAACCTTCAGATATTCTTGTGTGAGTGTTGACAAGAGAGTTTCCAGGAAATGTCTGAAATGACGTCAGTCCACGTTTGACGTCAGGGTCTAAAGTTGGTTCAGGATTCGTCTCGGATGTTTTCCAGGACCTTGGAGAAGATCGCGAGGCAGACCTTGAAGTCACACGCGGGCTGTGGCGCTGATTGGCAGTAACGTATCGTGACGCTCAGATGCTCAGGATGTGATGCTTGTGTTGGCCTGAAGGGGGAGCGCTCACAAACCCAGCCTGTGTCTTACAGGACCTGGAGCGTGCAGCTTTTCTTTTACATCCCATCAAACATGAAACTGAGCCGAGGTGGAGGAGCGGGACAGATGAAGCGTCATCACTGCGTAGCCACAGGTCCACGTGTGTGTGCGTGCGTGCGTGCGTGGAATCACATTTAAAAGCAAACATTATGAAGTGAGTCATTGCAAAGACTTTTATTTGTGTAAAAAATAAACCTTTTGCTGCAAACCTTGAACTGGGAGAGTGAGTGAGTGAGTGTCGCTGTGAGTGACTTGAAATGTCAACACTCCCACATCTCAACACGACAAAGACCTTTGACCTTCAGATGCCATTTGTGGTTTATCATCATCCTCTGCTCTCACACACACACACACGTAATAAAACTAAATGGTAATAAAACAAATTTACACAATAAATGTTAGAATAAACAAAATCTGTTTAAATTTGACACGTTTGATATTAGAAGCTATGTTCAGAGAAGTTAAGATTTTTATTCCCATCTATTTTTCCTCCAGTAGATGGCGACCTAGGCGACACGTGAATGGAGCGGCAGGACATAAGTGTGGTTACCATAGAAACCAAGGGACTTTTAACATCATGTGACTTTCACATCAACTGCGACGCATTACAAGCAAAGTCAACGCAAATCTGTGAATTTCAACGAATAATTAAACACGTCAACTCAGCACTGCGATTCATCCAGAGGAACGTTCGCATTTGTACGTGCAAACGCAGAGAGGGCGGAGCTGAGACTCGAAAGTCAGCGAATAACGCCGCGTGAGAATGTACTTTTTATACGAGAAGATCAAAACGTCGGAAACACAAGTTGACCAGGTCCATTTGAAGGTGCTGAAAGTGCGTCCGAAAGTCCGGCTCGTCTTAATCCGACGGTCCAATCTCGTTCCCGATGCCACAAACCTCCCTCAGGTTCTTGTCGGTTCTACTGAACTTGTTCTGCAGACGTTCTCCGGCGCTGATCATTCCCGCTTTCTTCACAATCTCTGGAAGCTTCTGGAGCCGTGGCGCCGTGGCGGAGGCGATCCAGGCGCTCAACTGGGCCTGGAGTTCCGAGTTGCTCAGCCCCGAGGCTCCGCCCTGTTTCCTTCCGTCCTCAGACGGCAGGTGGTTCACGATCCGACGCAGACGCCTGCCCGTCGCTCTGTGGTGCAGGAAGAAGGCGGGCAGGATTTCTCTGAGGTAGACGGCTTCGTCTGCGAGAAGAAAACATCGTTGTCAGCCAATCAGGAGACGGAGAAAAGACCTGGACTGACGCCCCGCCCACTTTCACCAGCGGATTCAAAATTATGAATTTGACAGAAAAGTTCTTTAACTGGCAGAATTTACAGTCAGGAGGAGGGGGAGGAGGAGTTAACAATCAAAGAAAACTGCATGATTGGACCCTGAATTAGGACACGCCCCCCCGAGTGAAGAAAAACACGGAACATGGACTTCAAGATTAAACTCGGGAACTAAAAATCTTGAATCAGCTGTAGGAACACCTGAGTCTCACCTGCGAGCTCTCCACAGCGCACACACACGCTGTCATGCCAGGTGGCGCCGGCGAGCAGCAGCGACAGCCCCGCGGCGTCGCAGCCCTTGTGTTGTGAGCAGTTCAGGTGAGCGGAGAAGACGTCGGAGAAGGTTCCGTCTGGACAGACGTGACACTCTGTGTCTTTGTCAGGAGTTCCTGTGACAGACAGACAGACAGACAGACAGACAGACAGACAGACGTCTGATGCAGTTACGCCCGTTTGCCTCTGAGTGGCAGTGAAAATCATTTTCCCTCTCATTCAGTCTTTAAAACATCCGTCGTCATGGTTACAACACTGTGTTGTTGTCTTTGATGTCGCTGCTGATGTGGTCAATAGTCAGTAGTAGTTGGTCAGTAGCTGGTCAGTAGTTAGTAGTTGGTCAGTAGCTGGTCAGTAATTAGTAGTAGTTAGTACTAGTGGGTCAGTAGTTGGTCAGTAGTTAGTAGTAGCTGGTCAGTAGTTAGTAGTAGTTGGTCAGTAATTAGTACTAGTTAGTACTAGTGGGTCAGTAGTTGGTTAGTAGTAGCTGGTCAGTAGTTAGTAGTAGTTGGTCAGTAGCTGGTGGTCAGTAGTACCTGCAGTGAGGGCGCCCTCTCCTGGTGGACAGTCCCTGTGCTGCAGACACATGTCCATGTCTGTGACGTAGTAGAACCCTTGTTTACATTCACACTGACAGTTGTTGGTGGCGTTACATTCCTGTCGCACCACCTGGTTCTGTGCACACACGCCGCAGCGCAGACACCTGTCGATGTAGTTCCACCGCTCCGTGAACGAGCCCGTCGGACACTGCACACACACGCTCCTGCGCACGGGCGTGCAGTGTGCCCCCAGGTGCGTCCCGGGGGGGCAGCGGTCGCACTCCAGCACCCGGCCGCTCACCGGGTCGTTCAGTCTGAAGGTCAGGAGCGGAGCGGTGGCCGAGTCTGTGAGCGACACCAAGCCGGCCAGCAGAGCCAGGGTCAGGAGCGGCAAGGGAGTCTGAGCAGGAAGAGGCGGAGCAGGAAGAGGCGGAGCAGGAAGAGGCGGAGGAAAAGGTTTTTTACTTCCTATTCCCTGTACTGTGTATAAAAAATACTGTACATGACATGATGTATTTTAAACATTTCATTTATATATGTATATAGAATTTGTAAAATATAATTTTTTTAAAAGCATTTAAAATACATCATGTCACGTGAAAAAGAAACATCCGTGTATATGTATAAATATGTTTATCAAAACTGACAAAAAACATATAGATAATATATCTCATATGTTCTGTATATTTTTCTAAATTTCACATATATTTTAAAAATATATGTTCATATATACTATATACACAGTGGTGGGCTGACAATATCAAAAAAGTATTTTATCATTATGATTATTGTTTTTAATAATCAAATGAATGTGTGTCTGAATTCAATGACTTTTTCAGTATGTTATGATTATATTTCCATGTGAAGCGGAGCTGGATTTTCCTGGATGTCATTAAACGCATCATAGCTCCGTGGACCCGCTCAAGTCGTATTGCTGGCCTTTCCTATTTGATTCTAACTTTGACTGACGTGTGTCGTCAGCCAATCAAAATGTGATATCATAGTGACAGTCTGGCGCGAGCCCCCAGTGATGTCATCAACGACGTTTGAACCTTTGGCGGGTTTTGAAGTAAACTGTGATCACTGCATTAACACCACTGATCCATCATGTCTCTGATCTCCTTCGTGTGGAGAAAAGAAGGAAATGATTTCAAGAGGAAGACCTACACCCAAGAGGTTCATCATTTACGGTAGTTGGAGTGTTAATGTTGAATTTCTAACATGTTTTACAAGTGGTGAGGACAAAAGTGTTGATCATAAATAGTGACGTGTTCCCCGCGTAGCTGACGTCTATGCTTATGTGGAAGCTTGTTTTTGTGTCATATAGTGGTTTGTGAAACTGCTGAGTGACTTAACGGAACATGTGGTGCTAATGATGCAGTAGCCTATAGATGCACTATCTCGTGATTATAGTCCATAATAGTGTGTTTTGTATGTGGTTGTGTGTGTTTGTGCGTGTTTTTACTGAAACTTTTACCGTACGCTACTGTGTATGCACAACATTCTAAAATTACATATAAACAAACGTGTATAAAACTGTGTATGTTCATATACACATAGACACAGTACATGTATACTGTCAACTAAACATGATTTACATTCATAGTGTCCATCTATACTATGTGTATAAAACATTCTTTTTGTTTATATATACAGACTATAATGGAATAAATGCATATAAGTATATTCTCACATATATACTACACACACTACTACTACATACTCTGTACAGAGCATGTTTTTTTACATTCACATGTATCTTTATGTCTATATGTATATATATATGTGTGTGTGTGTGTGTGTGTGTGTGTGTGTGTGTGTGTATATATATATATATACACACAACAAAAGTCTATAATAATATATAAATCACATCTATCCACGTACACACAGACACGTGTATAAATATAACACATGCCATGGATGTAACACACACACACACACACACACACACACAAACAAACAAAACGAGATGACGTGAGATCATGTCAACATACATACACACGTGTTCACTCACCATGTTCAGCTGCTGTCGCCTCTGCAGTCTCTCTCTGTGTGTGTGTGTGTTCTCTGTTCTTCTTCTGGTCTTATAAAGGAATCCCCCACACACAGGCCACGCCCCTTTACATCAGTACTGTAAAATGTCACAGTGATGTCATCATCTAAATGTTTGTGTTTTATATAAATATAATACATAAATATATGCATCCATATGTACATATGTATATTTGTGTGTGTACATATACAGTGTAAATATATATATATATGGTCAAAACATACTCTTATTTTGTGTTTATGTACAAATAAAAGTCAAAACATGTAGATAATATATTTTTATATATGCTGAATATATTTTCTTGAAAAAATACATATACTGTAAATGAAATGTGACATATAAACATATGTATATAACATAAAAATGACTTAAACATTTAAGTGAGTAATTTGACTTTGATTTAACATATGAATCTGATTTCCTTCCTCTTTCTTTCTTTGTGTCATATTTTGCAGATTAATCAACAAAAAGTACTCACTGTGAGACAGGAAACTGATGTTTGTAATCCACTCACTCTCCCACACCAAAGTCCATAGAGATTTACACAGCCTGTCAAGTCCTCTTGTTCAACATCCAAAGGACACAAGGACAACTCAAATTTCCAACTCAATCACTTTTATTTTCCTTTTGGCTTCGTCAGTTGATTGGTGTGGACAGTAAATGAGGTTGTAAACCTTGAAAGACAGAAACAAAAGTTACAATTTTAATTACATTTTTTTAAATAAATTTAAACATTTTAAATAAAGAAAATCAAATTTCATCCATTTCCACATTTTTAATAAAGTTTTAACATTTAACTTTTTGAAACATAAACATTTGAAGCAGAATTTCAAACACCATGAAAGTAAAGAAAATGTTTCACCGACCATTGGCGTCTTTGGACTGAATCTATGAGTGAACTTGAGTCTCTCTGAAGTTTGTGTTTGACACACACACACACACACACACACGCACACACGCACGCACGGGCGCTATGCTATGCTAACATACTGGCGTTAGCACCGCCGTGAACGAAAGGAAGCTGTAGCTCAGTGATGCTAATGGAAGCTACAGCAAAGTTTCACTGAGTGAATGTGAAGTGCATGGAATCAACACGGTCCGTGTTAAATGACAAGACGGAACAGCGAGGACTTTTAATAATCTTTACTGACACTCTTAACAATTCTCAAGGAAGGTCCTCTTTGCTGAGGAAAAACAACAGCGTGGCTATGAAAACCTATAGCAATTGGCGAGCGCAACGCTCTACAAGAGAAACGTTGCGGAACAAAAAATCACTCCGAAGAGGAAACAAACTTAGACTATGATTATCATAAAAAAACTTAAACAGAAAACTCTCCAAACGGAGGAAAAACAAGGCTCTAAGCACTTCAAAAAGAAAACAAACTCAAGGCACAAGCCTAATGATTGGCGATCCTAACTAACTAAGAATGAAAACAAAACTTAAAGGTAAGTCACAATCATAATGATTGGAATTCCTAAAGAGGCTGTGAAAATGAACCAACAAAAAACTTTCCCAAGGAGGAAAAATACAAGGGCTATAAATCTGAACTGAACTGAACTGAACTGAACTGAACTAAACTGAACTGAACTAAACTGAACTGAACTCATTCACAGTTTCCACACCTCACACACACACACACACACACACACACACACACACACACACACACACACACACACACACACACACACACACACACACACACACACACACACACACACACACACACACACACACACACACACACACACACACACACACACACACACACACACACACACACACAGAAGCATTGGCGATGACACACTGGCACTGAAACAAAGAAGCAGAGAGTTTTTAAAGTGCACATGGCTTGATTGTCTGCAGGTGTGTGTAATCAGGCCGAGGAGGGGGCGGGGCAAGCTGCCAGAGTGACATTAAAGGCTGACTGACATCCTGGTCCTGATCCAGATCCTGATGAGAAACAGAAACCATGATGAGGAAGATGATCAGTGAAATTCACAACAAATACATCTGTGTGTGTATATACACGTACATAATATATGTATATATATATATACTGTATATATTATACTACATTTAAATTTAAACATTTACTGTATATATTTATACATTTGTGCTGTTTTCATTCGTCAGAAGTGAAACATCATTTCTGACGTGAAAGAATTCAGTTACACTGTGTTTTTCATTGAGACAACACTTGATTCACAGTGAGTCCACAGATGACGTGGGTTTACTGGTGCACACACACACACACACACACACACCATTATCAAAACACAGGTTCAGGGGTTGACTTGGTTTTTCTGTGTTTGTGTGTTGCTGACCTCAGAGAGTTTTCACAGGAAAATCCCTGACTGTGCCTGAATGCCTCATCGTGGTTCACTTTCACTTTGGATAAAAGACGCCTGTGGTTTTTATCCGCAAATGAAATGATGCTCGTTTCACTGAAGCCAAGTGTTAGTCTGTGAGTCAGGACCTGACGTAGCACACACATCACAAACACCTGTGTGTGCGTGTCTGTTCCACAGATGAATCTTGTCATTATGTATCACACAGCTGCTGACATGAACACATGAACACATGAACACATGTCAGTCTATAATGTTTTAAACGCTCCAAAATAAAGTTACGACTAATTTGTTGTAAGAAATTTGGACGTTGAGTCCATTTTAATCCATACATAACAAAATAATCTTCAATAATCTTCAATAATCTTTCATTATCTTCACCAAATATTTGAAATAATCGTAATCATTAAAAAATAAAATAAAAAGAATTGAATTCTTAATACAGATTTGAGTGAAGTCACAAAGGTACAAAAAATCTGAAAAAAAATGTTTACGCAAGAAACAAAAACACATTTGTTTCTTTACGTCAAATTTGAATCAAATTCACTTTTTTTTTACAAAATCAGGAAACGATAAACAAAAGATTCCAAAAAATATAGAATCTTTACAAATATTGAATATTATGAAAAAGAAGTTGAATAAAATATTAACGGCGGTTTAGTGTTTTCTTTGAATGGCAGCTGTGGGGCGGGTCTTCATCCTCAGCAGCTCTTCGATAGGTCGACTGCTTCCCTGGTAAAAGTCCAGTCCGGTGATCCACTCCACGTCCCGTACTCGTGACCGATGGAACCACATGAGATCGTCCACCCACTCAGACTCGTCTCCCGAACTCTGGCCAAAAAAAACCCAAATATTCACGTTTGTTTTGACTCTTTACGACAAAAACAACAGTTGATCAAGTGATCAAAGATGGTAAAATATAAAAGTAACAATAATAATAAAAATAACTCTCAGAAGTGTTTCACATATTGTAAATGTGTTTAGTAAAAAGCTAAGGTTTTTATAAATGATATGTCTAAGTGTGAATTTGTTTTATAAGATAAACATTTGTGTTCACAAATTGATTTTCTCTTCTCTGAGGATTTATAGAAACGTTTGACATCCTATGAATTTGTTTTGAGATATTTTTTGTGTTTGCAATAGTAAACAAAAACATTTTTTCTACATTTGTTTCACATGTTGTAATTTTTTCATAAAATAGTTTTATAAATTGGTTTAGAGAGCTGTGAAAGGCAAAAGTGTAAATGTGTATTTTTGGCACTCACTGGCCACCGTACTCGTGACCAGAGTACAGAGGTGATGCATAGAGTTTCCGGGTGACAGTGCGTGACAGTGGGGGATTTTCTTACTCTGCAGCTGTGTGAGTTGTCGGGTCTGTGAGGCAGCAGGAAGGACACAGTCTGCAGCTCGCTGCCACAGGCGCTCGCCGTCTGGGTGGAGTTCCTGCAGCTGGTGAGCACCACAAAGTAATGTGTGGGAATGGAGATGTTGGTGCCGGACACAAACCTGGATTCACAAACACACAAGAGGAGACGGTGATTCCAGCTCCAGCTCCACTCCTCAGCTTTTTAATCACATGTTATCTGATGGACTTCATTTAACTGACAACACACACTCAAAGTGTGTGTGTGTGTGTGTGTAGGGACGAGTTTCCACACTCTGTGGAAACTCGTCTCTACACACACACAGGCTTTGAGTCAGCGCTCAAAGCCTGTGTGTGTGTGTGTGTGTAGAGACGAGTTTCCACAGAGTGTGGAAACTCGTGAATGGCTCAGTTCAGTTCCGTTCAGTTTAGTTCAGTTCAGTTCAGTTCAGTTCAGTTCAGTTCAGGTCAGTGCAGTTCAGTTCAGTTCAGTTCAGTTCAGTTCAGTTCAGTTCAGTTCAGTTCAATTCAGTTCAGTTCAGTTCAGTTCAGCTCAGCTCAGCTCAGCTCAGCTGACAAAGACAGACGTTGCTTTGACGTCGCACTCACAGCTCTTCAGTGACAACGCTCTCTGACCAGTCATTTTCGTACCGGCTCAGCTTTAACCTCATCAGAGCAGGAACTAAAGAAAACCAGGTTCCAGCACCTAAATCATACAACGGTTGCTATTTTGGTTCTGTTCCTTGTTACCTTGTTAGAAGAAGAAAAAGTCCATCATTCATTTCCTGTTCAGGGTTGAGAAGGTTGAGAACATGTCCTAAACGCCTGACTGGTCTGACGTTGATACATGAATATTTGATTCCGGGCGGATTCTCAGCATCTTTCTCACATGAA
This sequence comes from Solea senegalensis, assembly GCF_019176455.1. NCBI lineage: Eukaryota > Metazoa > Chordata > Actinopteri > Pleuronectiformes > Soleidae > Solea > Solea senegalensis. The sequence continues at coordinate 20,708 of NW_025322478.1, forward strand.
TGCGTGAGGACAATCCTTTCAAAGATTAAATGTCGTCATGTTCAACAGGAAATGAAACTCACTGCTGGATTTGCTCCGGCCTGTCGTACTGGCCGTCGTAGTTGTAGTCGAAGGCGGGGCCTGTCACCACGTTGACGCCGTTGTAGACAGAGGCGTATTTCATCAGTAAGGTGTCATGGAAGTAGGTCCAGATCTCTGAGGAGAGCAGAGCAGAGGTTGACGTGGTCTTCGCGTGTCTTTTTGCTCACCATCGCCGTGACGTTTTTAAATTTCTTACTCTTAAACTCAGGATACATTGGCACCACGTTACTCGTCAGCAGAGCATCAAACTGCTGCTCTGCCGTCGTGTTCAAGTCTGCAGAGACACAGCAACACATTTAACACGTGTGTCAGAACAACTGTCTGAGAATCTGTGGATTCCTCCAGTGTCTGTCCAATTCAATTCAATTTTATTTGTATAGCGCCAAATCATAACATGCATGATCTCAAGGCTCTGTACATAGACAACAGCAAGGAGAGCAGAGAACCCCAACACTTCACACAATGAGCAAACACTAGGCATCAGTGGAGAGAAAAAACTCTGACAGAACCAGGCTCACACATGTGCGGTCATCTGCCTCCACCGGTTGGGGTGAAAGGAAAATGGGGGACAGCGGAGAGGTGGGGGACAGAAAGGGGGGAGAGAAAGGACAAGAGACAGAAGAGAGAGAGAGAGACCAGGAGCAGATACACAACAACTGTATCAGGTCACAAGTTTATACAGTTAATGATATCGACTTTTTAATTATGGCACAATAATAATAATGGTGATGATATGTATGATATGGATAGCCTCGAAAACTGGATCTGGATCCTGCAACCTGCAAGATGAGAATACAGAGAGAGAGAGAGAAGGAAGGAAAGACACAAACTAGTGAGAGAAAGAGACAAGATTAATGACATATAAAAAGTCATAATCATATCCTGAGAGTGAGAGAGTGAATGTGCGTGCACCACAGCAAAATCCCCCAGCAGTCTAGTTCTATGGCAGCATAACTAAGAGCTCTAACTATAAGCTTTATCAAAAATGAAAGTTTAACTTTAACTTTAAATACAGAGAGAGGCTCCGCACTCATTTGTTTCCCTCTGACTCTTTACATACACTTGTAAAAAGAAATGTAAAGATCAAGAGGGCATAAACATCTTTATGGCCATTGTGACCTTCAATTTTGACCTTTGTTAAAAACTTTAACCCCCTTTCCAAATAAATCCAGAGAGAACTTGTGTGAGCAGCTCTGACACAGCGGTGAACTCAAAGTGTGACATTTAACACATACACACACTGTGGTGTGGGTGTGATTCTGTGGAATGAAGGATTTTGATGTCATGAGGGAGGAAACAAGTGCAACATGGTTGATGTAACAACACAATGGTTGTGTCTGTGTCCAGACCCGGGATGACGAGACGGACACAGGTCCACTTACAGTGCTGTGGGACAAGCCTCTGTTTAAAATAATATCCATGGTATAAATGTTATGACAATAATGTCTTTTTATCATTTAATCATCAACACCCACACTCCTGGAAATGACGTACCTACTAGAAATACCATGGTGGTCATTTGACCGTTCACAATTCATTTGCATATTATTACAATAATCAAAGTACAACGTGAAAGTAAATAGATGTGTAATGTGAATACAGGTGATGAGGAAGCAAAATGTGAGAAAATGTGTTCATTGATGATCAGAAATTAAATCTGCTCTTGAAATTACAGATACGAGCCCCTTTTATTGTTTTTCATTTATAACTCAATAGAAATGAATTATTTCTTTATTTAACCTTAAAACTGATTAGTAACATACGTATGTATATCATAGCATTTCATCTCTTGCCGACGTGTCGGGCTTTTGCTCATGTGGACAGAACGCAGTTGAGTTTCTCCGTGTCATCAACGCATGTTTTTATAAAGAAGTGAAGCATTTACTGCAGCAGGTTGAGGATGTTACACAACACTGTCACTGGTCACCTGCATGGCAGACGGTGAGTGATGCACCTTACGCACGAGGGAAGTGCTCTTCCGATTTTATTGACTGTTTTTTTTGGCTCAACTCAAGTCAAGAAGTTATCTTTAGTGATGTCCCTGCCCTGTCCTGTGTTTTTGTAGCTTGATTTTGTGTGTGTGTGCTGACACGTACTCGGCGGGTACAGGAAAGCGTGGGTCAGGTTTCCGGCTCGGTCGTACTCATCACACCTGGGACTCTGAGTTGTCAGAAGTCTGACATCAGCTCTCAGACACTTCTGTGTCACTGGCACCAGTGGATCTGTGGTCACCTGTGGAAGCACATTATTCAAGTTACACTACAGTAAATCCCCTCCAGACCACTCCCACCGACCCAGAGCCGAGGGAACCGCAGTCATTTAGTTGAAGGAAAACTCTCCAGGATTTTTATGAAGTGAGCCTGAGAGAGGACGATGGATCTGGACAGAAAACAAATTAGCTAACCTGGTAACTCACCTATTAGTTACTGAGCTAACCTACTTGTTCAGCACTTAGATTACCTTGTAGACAACCCAGTTGCACACCCATTAGCTCACTGTTTCACAACACTGTGTCCCAGGCGTGTTCTTACGGGCTTGTCGATGGTGAAGGAGCTCCAGAGAGGCATGAGCGCGTCGCTGCTGTAGGCGCTGATGAATCCGTCGTGGCGGAGGAGACAGTAACTCCGGTCCGACTGCAGCGTCCGAGGACGACCGAACAGCAGGTGCTTCATCTCTGCGGCAGATTCTACACAAACACGCGTGCAGTTCATTCCCGGAAACACGAGATCCGTTCCAACTGGGATTTAAAAAATTGATCTTTGCTGAGGAAAATCTTTACCTTGTTCTGTCGTCAGGTTCAGACGACTGTTGATCTCATTTCCACTCTGCAGAGAAACAACAGAAAGTCTCGTCTCATGTCTTCACATACAGATATAATGAGGACAGTCCCTCAAACTCACAGTGAGTCAACATCATTTTACCCACCAGAGCTGGACAGGAGCACGCAAGCGTGTCCTCAGGGTCCAGACTGAGCAGCTGACACTGGGCAGGCCTGCTCTGCTCTGCAGGGGGCGCTGGTTTGTAGAACGGCGTCCTCAACATGTGGTTCAAACTGCCGTGGGTCCCATTGTTGTCAGCGGGAGAAATCTGTAGCAGGTCTGCGTGAAGAAGGAGACGCTTAGTTCAACGAGTAGATTCTCAGTTTCCCTAATTACTATGATCACTATAATAACTATAATTACTCATACATATATACAGTATGTGTATACTGCGTCGCAGTCTACAGTCTCACCACTTTATGTCATTCACTCTCACACAGTGGACCTTTAACGTGGCAGACACTCACCGCACATGAGGTTGTAGAGCTCGATGTTGGAAAACGGCTCGACTTCTGTTTTGGACTGAAACTTTGGTCCATAACTGACAAACATGGCCTGCAAAGACACTTTTCTTTAAAACACCTGGACTGTTTGTTCACATATTTGTATTCCCTCAGGCTTCTAGTATTCAGTGTAGAACAAGCCTTAACTTAAATGAGTAGAGAAGAGGAATGTAGGGCGCTCACATGCATGCTCTCCACGTCATTGTCGTAGCCGTGGGCTCCACCCGAGCAGAACGTGAGAGATCCAGGAGATCTGTGGAAATAACAGTGTGAGCAAACTACGTCTTTAGTCTTCTTGAAGGAATTAATAATGATTTCATTAATTGAGGTCATAGCCAGGAATGTCTCCAGTGGTTTCCTGTCTCTGAGCATCATTCCACACTGATGACCTCAGAGGATCAAAGTCGATAACACTTTATTTTGATAGTCTCATCAATCATGTCAAGCACTTATTCAACCCTTCTTATTTAGCTCAATATTTGGCAGTAAATGCTGGATGGATGCATAGAAAAGCTCATTATTTATTATCAGAATACCATAATACAATAGTATGATCAATTCTTAGTTGATTAGTTTGCTCACGTGTTGACAGTCAAGAGAATATTGGTAGGGATACTTTCAAAATAAAGTGTTGTGAAGGTCAGTGGAGGTCAGTGAAGGACAGGGGAGGTCAGTGAAGGTCAGTGAAGGACAGGGGAAGTCAGTGGAGGTCAGTGAAGGACAGGGGAAGTCAGTGGAGGTCAGTGAAGGTCAGTGGAGGTCAGTGAAGTTCAGTGAAGGTCAGTGGAAGTCAGTGAAGGGTCAGTGGAGGTCAGTGGAGGTCAGTGAAGGACAGGGGAGGTCAGTGAAGGTCAGTGAAGGACAAGTCAGTGGAGGTCAGTGAAGGACAGGGGAAAGTGGAGGTCAGTGAAGGTCAGTGGAGGTCAGTGAAGGGAGGTCAGTGAAGGTCAGTGAAGGGACAGGGGTCAGTGGTCAGTGAAGGACAGTGGAGGTCAGTGAAGTTCAGTGAAGGTCAGTGGAGGTCAGTGAAGGACAGGGGAGGTCAGTGAAGGTCAGTGAAGGTCAGTGGAGGTCAGTGAAGGACAGGGGAGGTCAGTGAAGGTCAGTGAAGGACAGGTCAGTGAAGGACAGGGGAAGTCAGTGGAGGTCAGTGAAGGTCAGGTCAGTGAGTTCAGTGAAGGTCAGTGGAGGTCAGTGAAGGTCAGTGGAGGTCAGTGAAGGACAGTGGAGGTCAGTGAAGGTCATTGAAGGTCAGTGAAGGTCCATGGAGGTCAGTGGAGGTTGTTTACCTCTCAAACAGCCACTTTGCGTCGACCAGGACGTTGACGTCCTCGATGCGACGGCTGTTGGCAAAGTGGAGACGCTTTGGCAGGTTGGTCTTCAGGTACGGTTTGATCTTTTGGTCGGGCTTCTTGCACTGAAATCAGAGTCCGAAACCATGACTAGTGAAGATCACAGTGACCCTTGACCTTCGATCAAATCGAGTCCGAGTCCAAGTTTCAATAAAAGAACTATAAACAAATGCAGTGAAACGTTGACAACTCACCGTCATGTTAGCAACAAGTTCTGCTGGATCAACTGTTAAAAGAAAAAAATGATGTCATGACCAAAACAAACAAACAAAAAAAATACAATCATCTCATCAACAATACAAATCCTGAAAGATTTAGACTTAAAAAAATCTGTTAAAAAAAGAAACTAGTGATGATAAAGACAAGGCTTTATCAAGGAAACAATGAGTCTGACCAAGTGTTTACATGCAGGCGTAATCAGACTATGAATCACATTCTCTAGGTATGCATTAAGAAAACTTGTTGTGATTGTCTTAGTCTGACTAAAATTGGACCTTTAACATGAATGTAAACAGGTTTCTCTGGGTATGTGTTTGTTTTTCCAAAACACTGTTACGGAACAAAAAGGATGCATCTCATCCTGCCAGTTCACTATCCTGTCTGTCTGTCTGTCTGTCTGTCTGTCTAAAAAACAAAAGGCAAACGTCAAAGCTCTGGTTTCCTTTGAACAAAGTTCTTTTCACTTGTGCCAAACAGAGTTGAGTTCAAACCAAAGAAAACCTTCAGTGATTGAACATAATCTGACTTCATCAGACCGTCTTGACACTGAGCTTGATTTACAATAGTAAACAGTAAAGTCTTATGAAAATGAACCTGGCTATATTTATCTCCATGGTGAGAGCTGTGAGTAATCATCAGTCTCTGCTCGTTGCTAGAAAACACAACCATGTGCTTTCATGTAGTGATGGTTCACAGCCACTGTGACCAGGTGACAATGGCAAAACATGAAGCAAAACATGAAACATAGGAAAAGCTGTTGTATAAACCATTAAACCCAAAACACGAGCCTGACTAACTCCAGACCACATCTATAGATCTACAGCCAATGACATACAACAAAAACATGTGAACAAACGTGCTTGTGGTAGATTTCCAGGAGCTATGGTTTTCTGACATCAAACGACTTTTGTGGAGCAGCAGCCGAATCAAAAGACAGGTGCTCTTTGATGGCCGCCATGTTGGATGTACATAAAAGTTGCTGGACGTCTGGATGATTCTCTGTCATAATCACGTTAAGCCCCACCTTGAGCGTATGGCGCCCACTGGTTCCTGAAATCCAATCGCTGGCAGACTGGGCTGAGTTCACCCAGGCTACCGATTTTCCAAAGTTGTATCAGAGATGGAGGAAAAAGCTGTTGCCAGAAACAGAAAGTGAGTTCTTCGTTCAGCTCTTCCAGGAGGAATCCCGAGGCGTTCCCAGGCCACCTAAAAAACAGTCTCCAGCGACTCCTGGGTCTCCCCCGGGGCGTCCTCCCGGTGGGACACACTCGTAACACCTCACCAGGGTGATGCCCAGGAGGCATCCTAACCAGATGCCTGAGCCACCTCAACTGGCTCCTCTCAATGCGGGGGAGCAGCGGCTCAACTCAGAGCCCCTCGCCCAGATGACTCACCCTGTCTCTAAGGGAGGGCCCAGACACCCGGAGGAGGAATCCCATTTTGGCCGCTTGTATCCGTGATCTACCATCAGCTCGTGACCACAGGTGAGGATAGGAACGTTACCTGCCCTCACTTCACATGACTTAGATTAGATTAGATTCGATAGTCCTTTATTTGACCTGTGGGTTTCCTCGTTTCCTCCCACAGTCCAGAAACATGCAGATCTGGGGATTAGGCAAACTGGCCACTCTAAATTGACCGTGAGAATGGATGGGTGTTTGTCTCTCCATGTGACCCTGTGATGGACCCGCGACCTGTCCAGGGTCTGACCTAGCCTTTCACCCTATGTCAGCTGGGACTGGCACCAGCGCCCCCTGAGATCCTCATGTGGAGGATATGGAAGGAAAAGTGATGAACGACCTGGTAACATCTTTGTTCTGTGAACCTCTAGCATCGGCCAAACTCCATCCATTCATCCATTCTCCACATGACGGTTGTTGGGGACAATCCAACCTGATGTTTTTGGACTGTGGGAGGAAACCTGAGGACCAGCATCTCCTTGCTGTGAGGCAACAGTGCTAGCCGTATGCTCCACCGCGCGGTGCAAAAATCCACTTCCCATTTGTTGCTCATCCAGAGTAGATTTACTCACTGACTGTGTCTTTGTTCTTGGCCCTGATTCGTCCAAACGGGCCCTCGGTGACCCAGTAACTGCTGACGTCGCCCACCAACTCCTGCAGAACCTCCTTCCTGTCGCAGCTGGTGTCCTCCATACCTGCAACACAGTGGGACGGACGGACGGACAGTTGTTGGTATCAGCTAACGAGAACATGCTGACTCCACACTGAAAGACCATGTACAAGCAGAATTTGGAGCAGAGAGAGACGGCAGCTGCCTCTACCGTGATCGGCGACGATGATGATGTTGAGGCACCGGTGGAGTCCCAGCTGCTTTAGACCGTTCATGAGTTGTCCGATGACTTTATCCACACCCATGAGGGCGTCGATCACCTGGAGAAGAAGAAAACAAACACTATCATGCCACATGTCCACCGTCAATGTTCTCACAAAGTCTACCATGGACATTATCTTGGGATTATGGTCTGTATTTTTCACAGCCAGGAATTGAACCCACACCCTTCCAGTTGAAAGACAACTGGCCCTACCACTAAGCCACCATGGCTCAATCCTAACTCCTCCCTCCTCAATACTTTTACTTCAGTACATTTTATATCAGAAAAGTACTTTTGTTACTTAAGTAAAAGTTTTAAACTTTAAGACTTTTACATAAGAAATATTATAAAAACTTTAAAGTACTTTATAGACTGGTAATGAGTCACTGTCTGAACACAGAGCAGAATAATTACACCTGGCAGGTGGAGACGTGTCCTCCTCGTCCTTTCCTCACATTTGACCTTGCTGGGATTGACTCACTACTTTAAAGGCATAGGTCAGGCTTTTTTTGAAGAGGTCACTCTCAGCAGGTTTAAGCTACTTCACAAAACACTTGTGTAATAAAAATCTACGTCTGTGATGTTCACGTCTTTATCTCACTGTGACACACACTTTTCCAACAGGAAAACTAGGCAACCTGTGTGTGTGTGTGTGTGTGTGTGTGGGAGAGTGAGTGGTTTACAAACATCAGTTTCCTGTTGGAAAAATCTGTCTCACAGAACAAAACAGACAATAAACATGGAAAAATGTGGACAGACGTCCAGAGTCAAAGTGAGGACAGACAGCACAAGGACGAGTGGATCCTCGGTTCATTAATATCTGTAATGACTTTATATAACGTGAACTTCCAAAGTTCAGAGCTGCTCATTAAGTGTCATAAAGACGGAGCTGATGAGATTCTTATCCTTTTATTCGTTTATCCTTCAAACATTATGGTGTTTTACAGCAGTAACAGTTGTTCTGTGAACTTCAGACTTTAATGTAGTCACTGATGAGGCTCAGGCAGTGACAGGATGATGATGGTGCTGTTGTTGTGAGGCCTGTGTGTGTGTGTGTGTGTGATGAACTCACTCCTCCACTCACTGGACCGTAACTGTGTCCAGATTTATCCGGCTCCTCCAGGTACAACGTGAAGAAATGTGGCCTGAGGAGGAATCACACGTGACATCATCAAAACACAGACCGTAGCTGAGCCTCATCCTGTTCCTGTGGTTTTTAACTGAGAACACAGGAAGAAGAAGAAGCTGCCACATGACACACAAACGCACCAGAACCAGAACCAGAACCTGGTTTTAGAGGAACCCACCTTTCATCATCTGGCAGCTGCAGCCACTTCAGCACGGTAAACACTCGCTCTTCAAACGGAACTTTTCTACAAACACAGAGTTCATAGATCAGTTTTTTGCAGCGTTCTCGTCAGCGTCCGTGTTTTATCAGCTGTTATGACCTGTCAATCACTTTAGTCCAAGCTTATCAATCAATGAGTCCATGAGTCATCATCGGGTCCTTAAATCAAAGCGTTTGACTGCTGTTGCTTCACAGTTCACGCAGTGGGACCGCCTCTTACCCGCTGTACGGTCTGTAGATGTCCGGGAAGCTGCCGTTGACTTTAACGTCCGACCCCGGCCAGAAAAACGTCCCGGACCTGAGGCCCTGGTACCGCGCCGTGTGCCAAACCTCGACGACACAACAACACACGCGCAACGCTATTTCATCACATTCATCAAATCAATCTCATCTTTATTATCGGACTCAGGCGCATTAAACAAGTCAGGAGAAACTAATGAAACAATCCCAAATAATCACTCATCTTTATCTCTCTGTTAAACCACTCACTCTCCAACACACACGCACACACGCACGCACACACACACACGCGCGCGCACACACGCGCACGCTCACACACACACACACCTGCAGCTCACAACACACACACACACACACACACACACACACACACACCACGCTGCGGCCACACACACACACGCTTGCACACACTGCATGCACACACACCATGGCGCCACACCACACACACTCACACACACACACCGCACATGCGCGCACACACACCGCATGCACGCTCCCACATGCCGCATGCCGCAGCTCAGCTCACACACACGCACACACATGCACACGCCCACACACACACACACACACATGCACACGCCTCACACACACACGCACACACACACACACACACACACGCTCTCTGCTGCCTCGTGTGGTCACTTTGTGTCACTTGCATAATGTTGAATGATGGTTTTCAAACACCAAATTTTACAAAATAAGACATTTGAACTTAGTGACGGAGGCAGCAGTGGATCAACAACTCCTGTGTGGCGTGTGTGTGTGTGTGTGTGTGTGTGGAGAGTGAGTGAGTGAGTGTGTGTGTGTGTGTGTGGGAGAGTGAAAATCACTGATTTAAAAGCGTGTTATTTATGCTTCTGTGGTTATATCAGATTTAAAACAGTTGAAATACAGAACTCACAGGTTGTCCCAGGTACCAGGCTGGATTGTCCTTCTCTGAGTTGGACAAACTGAAGGAGGCGTCAAACACCGGGTCGTACATGACGTTGTCGATCAAACCGTTAGACTCTGGGTAAAGGCCCTGAGGACACATAAGAGAACACAATTATAACATAACATCAGTGAATATCCGATTATTTTAACAGGTGGTATGAATATTTATATATATATATATATATGTATATATGTATATATATATATACATATACATATATATATGTATATATATATATATATGTATATATGTATATATATATACACGACATTAGAGAAAAACGTGTGTGGTTACCGTGACGATGGTGTAGTGGTTGGGAAACGTCTTGGTGGGAAACGCAGACTGCATGTACGGAGCTGAGGTTCCACACGCTCCTGTGACGCAGAGCAGACGTGAGCGTCCACTTAAAATCATCTGCCAAAGACTTTTAAACTGTAATGTCCCTTAAAACCAGACAAAACTGGACAAAACTGGACAAAACTCAAGTTTAGTTTAGTTTCACTGGGGAAAAAATTTGAATCTGAGATTCAAGTCACAATTCTAGTTTTAATCTCGGAATTCTTGGAAAGAGGCTTATTTTTCTTTAATGAAATTCACAATGTTCTTGTTTTAATAAAAAAAAATGGAAGTAAATGTTTGTCTAGAACAAATCTGCTTTGATTTAAAATTTGAATTTGAACAATTTCCCCACAAACAACTCAACAGAAAGTGGATCTGTCAATCCTCACACACACATCTGACACAATCCAGCATCAGACTGTGATTATTGTTCTTGTTTAAGTTTAAAAAGTCTCACTCAGTTTGTCCAGCACTGGGACGAGAGATCGCCACGTCTGCAGGTACTCGGCTCTGAGTCCGTCCAACGAGACGAGGAGAAGTGGCTGCGTCCTGAAACTGTGACAGAGAGACAGAGAGACAGACAGACAGACAGGCAGACGGACAGACAAATGAGACCCAGAAAACAGAAAGTCCACAAACGTCAACGCGAGCTGAAGACAAAAGTGAAGGACACTGGGGCGTCTTACTTTAGTGGACATGTGGGGGACATTTGGACGTCACACTCCTCCTCCAACCACGTCTTCTCTCCTGCAAACACACACACACACACACGCACACACACACGCACACACACACACACACATCACATTTTTCCAAATAATCAAATTTGATGACAAAAACACAGATTTAATGTCATAATCAGATTATAATTTATAATTTAGAAAAGTTTTGTGTTAAACACAGAAGTGAAATCCACGCATGTTCTAAAGTATAAATGATTCAATTCAGATTATTTTAAGTGATTATTATCCAACAACCAACATGTCACTTAGACATGATTTATACTAGTTGTATTAGTTAGTTAGTTAGTGAGTTAGTGGTAGTGAACATGTTTGTAGTTAGTTAGTCTTGGTGAGTTAGTCACCATGCGTGGTTAGTGAGTTACACGTGGCGAACATGTTTGTAGTTAGTAGTCTCGTTAGTGAGTTTAGTCAGTGTAGTTGTTAGTCGTGTGTCTGTCTCACCGGAACATGTTTGTAGTTGTAGTTAGTTAGTTAGTGAGTTAGTGAGTGTCTCACCATGTGAACATGTTTGTGTTAGTTAGTTAGTTGGTTAGTGAGTTGAGTTAGTGAGTCACAGTGGCAGACATGTTTGTTAAAAGTAGTAGTTGTTAGTAGTGAGTTAGTGAGTTAGTTAGTGTCTCACCGTGGCAGACATGTTTGTAGTTAGTTAGTTAGTTAGTTAGTTAGTTAGTTAGTGTCTCACCGTGGCAGACATGTTTGTAGTTAGTTAGTGAGTTAGTGAGTGTCTCACCGTGTATGTTTGTAGTTAGTTAGTGTTAGTTAGTTGTTGGGGTGAGTTAGTCTCAGTGGCTCTCAGTGTCTCTCGTGGCAGACATGTTTGTAGTGAGTTAGTTAGTTAATTAGTGTTAGTTAGTAGTTAGTTAGTTAGTTGAGTTGTTGGTTGGTGTGTTAGTTAGTGAGTTAGTGAGTGTCTCGCGGCAGACATGTTTGTAGTTAGCAGTTAGTTAGTTAGTTGAGTTAGTGAGGTTAGTGAGTTGAGTCAGTGTCTCACCGTGGCGGTGTCTAGTCGAAGTAGCGACATGTTTGTAGTTGGTTAGTTTAGTTAGTGAGTTAGTGAGTGTCTCACCGTGACAGACATGTTTGTAGTTAGTTAGTGAGTTAGTTAGTTAGTGAGTTACTCACTCACCGTGAGACATGTTTGTAGTGAGTTAGTGAGTGATGAGTCTCTCACCGCGGCAGACATGTTTGTAGTTAGTTAGTGAGTTAATTGAGTGTCTCACCGTGCAAGGTATGTTTGTAGTTAGTTAGTGAGTTAGTGAGTGTCTCACCGTGCGAACATGTTTGTAGTTAGTTAGTGAGTTAGTTAAGTTAGTTAGTCACTCAGGCAGACATGTTTGTAGTTAGTTAGTGAGTTAGTTAGTTAGTGAGTTAGTCAGTGTCTCACCGTGGCAGACATGTTTGTAGTGAGTTAGTGAGTTGGTTAGTGTCTCACCGGCACATGTTTGTAGTTGGAGGTTAGTTAGTTGAAGTGTCTCACCGTGAACATGTTTGTAGTTAGTTAGTGAGTTAGTGAGTGTCTCACCGTGGCAGACATGTTTGTAGTTAGTTAGTGAGTTAGTTAGTTAGTGAGTGAGTTAGTTAGTGAGTTAGTCAGTGTCTCACATTGGTGTATGTTTGTGTTAGTTAGTGAGTTAGTTAGTTGGTGAGTTAGTCGGTGTCTCGCAAGTGCATATGTGTTGGTTAGATAGAAGTAGTACCGTGGAACATGTTTGTAGTTAGTTAGTGAGGTTGTTGAGGTGTCTCACCGTGGCTTGAAGTGAGTTAGTTAGTTAGTGAGTTAGTGAGTGAGTTAGTTAGTTAGAGTCAGTGTCCGTTGGCAGTTCATGTTTGTAGTTAGTTAGTTAGTTAGTTAGTTAGTTAAGTTAGTTAGTTAGTGTAGTTAAGTTGAGTTAGTTAGTTAGTGAGTTGGGGCAGTGTCTCACCCATGTTTAGTGAAGTGATAGTTAGTCAGAGTTTTAGTTAATTAGTGAGTTAGTGAGTTAGTGAGTAGTTAGTGAGTCAGTCACATGTGCAGACATACTCACCGTATCTAGTTAGTTAGTGAGTTAGTCAGTGTCTCACCGTGGCAGACATGTTTGTAGTTAGTTAGTTAGTTAGTTAGTTAGTTAGTTAGTTAGTGTCTCACCGTGGCAGACATGTTTGTAGTTAGTACAACAGTCGTGTGCAGACACACAGTCGTCAGAGCAGTGACAGCGACTCTGGTTTAGTCTCGTCTCTCCACAGCGCAGCTTCGTACACTCCCACATCTGAGCTGTAGGGGGCAGTCATCATGTTAGATATTTGTTTCTCCTGTTAAACGACTGAAACAACGATTTTCAAAAGATTTTAACAGGAAATTAAAGTAATACAATACCTGTAAACATGTATACAACCTGTGTTGACTCTTGAACAGTGTTGCTAGTGTTAGCTACAATGCTAACATGAAAACATTGAATGACCTGACCCTTGACCTGAAACAGTCAAAATCAAGTTTTTTTTTAACCAGCAAAGTACATAAAAAAATTGAGATTAAAGTCAATAAATCCTAATTCTGAATTTAATCTCAGAATCTCATCTGGGAATTCATGCTGGGTTTTTACTTGTGGCACTAATAATCTTCCGTATTTTTCGGGGTCAATATATGATTTAAGTTTTGCTCTGTAAATCCGTCAGTAAAATAATTTCTTTGGAGACGAGACTGGGACGTCCCGAGAGGACAGACTCATAGAGAGGACAGTCTCACCGGGGACGGAGCAGGTGTCGTGGAAGTCATAGCAGCAGCTGTTGCTGGACACACAGCTGTCGTCACATCTGCAGCCCGGCTCCTCCCCGTACGGCTGGAAGCAGCGGTCCCTGCAGGACGTGTGAGGGACGACTGAAGACAGATATGAAATTGTATGTTTTAAGACGGTAACCGTGGTAACAGTTACACTGTGTGAGAATCCCATGACTAAACTAAACCTTATTAGTAACATTGACCTTAACCTTAACCACAACTCAGCTCCAGAGAAACTGGACAAGTTAAGAACTAAGATTCCAGAGAGTGAGTCACGTCACCTTTGTTCCGACATTTCTGCAGGTCCAATCCCAAACCGAGCCCAAGACAGAGGATTAGAGTCACAATCGATACAGCCAAGACACCTATCTGTGTCACACACACGTACAAGTATAAGTAATATACTTAGCAAAAGCAGATTGTGTGAGATTATTTGAGATTATTGTTTTTAAGAATATCAAAAATCTTTTGTTTCTCACTTAGTTATTAAATCTTAAAAGCTAGTTCTCTTCCAACCACAATAAGCTAAACTAACATCTGTCGGACAGTCACAGTCTTAGTCTTAGACTTCCTTTATTGTCATTGCACAGAAAACACAGCAGTGAAAACTATTATGAACAGCTGGATTATGTCACAGTATAAATCATTCCAAAAATACTCCTGTCAAAACTAACCATTATTTTCTTAATTAATCTGTTGATCTTTTTCAAACGTTGAAAAATTATTTCCCAAACTTGTTTCCCATAAACTACTTTTTCAAATTTGAATCTATGAATTTTTTTCCCCTCGGAATTCTGACTTTAATCTTAATCTGTATCTTCGCAAATCAAGTATTTATGTCTCATATTTCTATAGGGCTTTTTTTGCAGTGTATGAAAAGAAAAGCTGCTTTACCTTCATCCATAAGTAAATAATTTCTTAATAAAATACAGAGCAGCAGCTGTGCAGCCTCCAAACTCACCACGATCTTCTTCCTCTTCTTCTGCGGCTCCATCGTCCAACCCATGACCGTCAGAGACGACAACACAGAGACAAATGCCAGAGACAGAGACAAATGACAGAGACAGAGACAGAGACAGAGTAAGAGACAGAGTCAGAGTCAGAGTCAGAATCAGAGACGGAGACAGAGTCAGAGACAGAGACAGAGACAGAGACAAATGACAGAGACAGAGTCAGATATTCACCAGCCTGACCTCTGGACCAGGTGTGATGATGCAGTTGATGAGTAACTAAATGGCCGCGTTTCTCTGCTTGTTGTCGCGCCGACGCCTCGTAAAACGTGAAGGTAAGAAGACGTAAGAAAAGGAAGCTCACGGAGATACAAACGCATCACGACAATAAGAGCACATTTATTGGTTCAAGTAAACACATCAGTAAAGATAAAGTTGGAGCAGATAATGGAGCATTAATGGCACAAGGACACGAGGACATTAAAGTGTCTCACGCCTCACTGCCGGTAACAATGAGATGTTTTAAAGTCGTCCTCACCGACCTTGGAACCGTTCTTTTGATAAGCTACAATTACGATTTTGAATTATGAAAAATCAGCGGCTTTTCACTGGAACTGTTACCTGGAAGCTGATATTTTCTTCAAAGTTCCTCTTAAACTTTATTAATTACTTAGTATTCATTATTAGTATTAACGTATTCTCCAAAAATGTTCACAACTTATATATAAATGCACTGGTTTTTGACAATAATATATTTAACGGATGTTGCTCTCAGTCTTTAGTTTTATTTTATGGGCTAACAAGCTATCAGCTAATGTTAGTGGCTAATGTTCTGTACTTGCTAACTACAGAAGACGACTGAGTAACTTTATAGACACATTAGCAGCTCATGTTAGCATGCAAATCTTCTGTAGTATAATTAAGCATTTAGGAGCCACAGAGGCTAACAGTTTAGCGAGCTAGCAGGCGACATTCTTTAGAATAGGCATAAAATTCTCTATGACTAAAAGGTATGGTGTTTTTGGAGCGCTGACCTTAAATCAGTATCAACAGTGTATTTGCCATTGTCTTTAGCTGTTAGCCTAGCTTGTCAGTACTTGTCGTTGTTGATAGTTTTTCCACAGTTGTCAGGAGTTTGACACTCCTATCGCAAGCATCCACAACACATATGTGTTTAATTTTAACCTTCATGGTTTTTGTCACCTGTGCTGTGTGAATAAAGTTTCACTGACTGACAAACACGTTTATGTGTTACTATATGTTCTTCTGTTTCCTGCCGACAGTTATTATCATCGGTTGATTGTCAGGAACTAAACATCCCATCATTTTGTTCAGAATGTTCCCAGTCACAAGGTCATTTTAGTCTTTTACTGGGAGTTTGTCTGTAAAACTGTTTCACAACATGTTTAAGTGCACTTTTACTGTGTGATTTACACTTACAGACACTTGTGTATAAATGTTCAATGAGCTTGTTAAATGGAAAGTTGTGTGTGGTTTCATGAATCTCTGACACGTGTGTGCCAGTGGAGACACAAGGAAAAACTGAGTTAATCAAAACTTAAAAGTCCATGATTTGTTATCTCTTTAACACCAAAGCCTCAAAATGCCCATCTGGACTTTTTTTAAATGCTTATTTTAAACATAAAAGGACCAGAAAATGTCCTGCGTGCTTTTTCCCCATTTTATCCAGAATAACTTTCAGTAGCTGTCAGTGTCCCCCTGAACACAAGTGTCCCTGTGAGACAGGTGCAAAGTCACGTCGCAGGGACCCGAGGCCAGTGGCAAAATGTCCTCAAAATATATGACTGTTTGAGATATATACATATATATATATATATATATATACATATATATATATATATATGGATATATACACATATATATATATCCATATATATGTATATATATATAAATATAGTAACACTGTTGTTGCTGTGTCCCCAGTCGTACGTTATTTTAATTACCACGACTTTTATTTTGAAGGGCAACAGGAATAAACATGGCTTCATCTTCTGCCTGGCTGCTAATTACTTAAACATTTACTTAAAGTCACTGTGACCATTTACTGGGGCAGTTTTTGCAGTGTACTATGGAACTGTAAATGTGATATCATCAGTATATCATAGTAATGAATGACACTAAGATTATGGTTAAGTTTGTTAGGGTGAACACATGATGATCTTCACTCATGTTATGAGAAAAGAAATGTGAAAAACAGGAGATTTTAAAAATGAAATCGACGTGGATCAGTTTTGATCTCGCTACAGTCGTCGCGGACGGAGCTGTTACTGCGAGTGCTGCTACTGTTGTGTTCAGTTCAGTTCATATTAACTGCTAATTCACTTCCTGTTTTCAGAGGATATTTTCATACTTGGTGAAGTGGGACGTGCTGCTGGAGAAACCTTTGCGTTCACAGACTCTGAACTCAACACACACTCAACACAAGTTCGTGCTGCACACTATCTTCCTCTGCGTCTCTGCGTGTTAATTTATTATAACTCGTTGTTTATTTGGAACAGTGTTTCTTGGCGTTTGTCATGAGAGTGTGAGTCACATTCTGTATTTATGTGGCAAAAATAAATATGAGCCTGAATTCATGAGTGAGAGAAAAAAGATTTATTTGAATGATGACAGATTTTTGTTTAAGGGAATGGCAAAATATACATTTCTTCACGTTCATTGTATTAATAATAAAGTTTAAATGGATATAGGTGTTCAATTGTAGGTTCATAAGAAGTTTCTTTTTCCTGTCATTTCAAACCTCAAGTAAGCGTTTTTAATAACTTTGAATCAGGATCAAAAACCTCTATCACAATAATTATCGCTATCTGCTAATTCTTTGGTCGTATTGTCCGGCTGGAGTACTACAAAGTACTACGATGTCTAAACACTGCAAAAAATTGATTTTCAACAACAAAACATTTACTAATTTTAAGTACAGAATTCGAAAATTTTGGCCATTTTTTCAAATTTCACTCAATTTAGTGAAAGTGGCTGCAGATTTATCAGATACTTTGAAATTTAAAATAAACTTGAATTATATTTTGTTTGTGAAGTACAATGTACTGTACTTCACACTTGTGGGAAATTGTTTCATTTAGCATATAAGCTAGCTGGCATGTATTGAGACTCTTAAAGCCACGAGCTAAAGTCAGTCTCAACAGTGTTTTGGACCATAGTCTGTAGCAGTTAGCCTAGCTTCTCATCACTTGTGGAGAAGTTGAGACGAAAACACACTTAGGCTAACATAAAATCATGCTAGCAGGCATGTAGCATAAGAATGGCAGAGAAAAAACCCAATATATTTTTTGGAGTTACGTTTTGGAGCTATAGATCTAAAAATGGTGGCACAAAACTGAATTTGAGTCTGGGAAATACTATTTTCTTGTAAATTTAAATGAGAGTTATTAATATGACATGTGTGCGGAGATGCTTGACTTAGCGTGGCTGAACACAAATACAGAGAAATTGGGGGGGAGGGGGACACATACTAACATGGTTCTGCCCAGTTAAACAAGTGAGATGTAACATGTTGAATTTTGAAAAGTGCTAGCTGTTTCCAGTCCCCATTTGTGCTAAGCTAAGCTAAGAGAAAAGATTAGCCGTAAGTTCTCACTAAGCAGATTCCTGGCCATGATCCGTTATATTATTAAGCTACAAAGACTAAACTAAATTAGAAAGTTAACATCATGTTTTTTATCAATGCTACACATGCAATAAATGGTCAGTAAAAATATGCAGTTGAGTGACGTAATATCAATAATTATGGAGCTAAAACACTGGTACAGTCCTTTACTTGTGAACGAGGATGAAGTTTTTCTACTGCATTTATGAGAGTTGTTAGACAAAGAAATCCTGCTTTACTCTGGCGCGAGCTTCTTCTCTCTCAGGTTTCATATATAGATAATACTAAATATTCCTGTTTCAATCTTTCAGCATTCACCACCTCTCTGGATCTTTTCAAAACTCAAAAATGTGCTTCAGTCTTTCCAAGAACGTCCCGGGCAGTTCCTCAGGAGCAAGTCGTGAACACGTGGTGAAGACACAGGACTTCAACAAAAGAAAAACAACAACGGCTATATCCTCTACGTGTGTGTGTGTGTGTGTGTGTATCTAGTCGTCACTCTCAAAAGTGTGCAGGTGGGTTTTCAGGCTCAGGACGCTGGTGTAGGTCAGATTGTTGGATCGGTAAAGGTCCAGACCCGTCAGGATCTCCACATCTCGGACTCGGGCGGTGTGGAGCTTCAGCAGGTCTTCAACCCACAGGGACTCGTCCTCGGCGCTCTGCAGAACACACAGACAGGAAGTACTCAAAACACAAAAGTGCATTTATTTTTAACACGGTTTAAACTTCCTCACTGTGCAGGTGAAATTTTTAAATATCAAAGATGAAACTCATCTTCTGCCTAAGGTCGTCACATTTGGTCAAGTTTTTATCTTCTCGGGGCAAAATGTCAGAGTGTGATATGACCACGTGACCGTGTGACCATGTGACCGCGTGACCGTGTGACCACGTGACCGTGTGACCGTGTGAAAGGGCTGATGACAGTTCACACAGTAGTGAGGGCAAAGGTTTCTGAATTTTCTGCAAGTTTCCTCATTGTTATTTACAGATTAGATGATGTTAAACAGATTAAACTAGAGGATTGTAAACAGATTAGATTAGATCAGGTTATATACATAACAGGTTTTCATGTTAAAATTATCTTTGGCTTTAGTTTCAGATTTCTTCTTCATTTTAGATTATATTTAGACTTTACTGATCCCACACAAGGGAAATTTTCTATTTATAACAACTTAAAGGGTTTTATTGTTTCTAATACGCAAATGGTCTTTTAAATGACTCATTTATTATTTTTAAAATGTATTTCTATTTATTTATCCTTTATCTATATTTTATTATACTTATATTATTTTATTTTTATTTTTATTTTATTTGTTTACATAATGTAATAATATAAAATATAAAGGAACTAAAATAAAAATAAAATAAATCGGAATAGAATTATAAATCTTAAAAATGTTGAATTTCTTATTCCAAATTTAAACATGTCATAAATACAAAAAAAAAACGCTTTTATGTGATTTTAGAATTTTAATGAAATCATCCTCATGGCGATTTCTTTTGTCAAAAGCGACTAGCGACTTTTGTGGTGTTTGGAGACTCGAAAGCACGTATCACTCCGAGCAGCGGGTGCTTCCGTGAGCCACACACACACCACTCCAGGCTGCAAATCAATATTGTTGTTGTTTTTTGTACAGTGCACTTACAGTAATGATTTTTAGATTCAGATGTAGTTGCTTTCAAAGTGCCTTATAAATAAAGTTGTATTGGATTAACAATACCCTGTTATTTAAAGTACAGTAATGAGTATGAGACATTGAGTTCACCTGTTCTATTGTACAACTTGTTTATTTGTGTTGGTTTTATAATTTCTTTACAGTATTTTATTGTCAGTTTTTAGGTTTGTTTCTTGCATTAGATGGATAACATCTAAGTTTCTGGGCTTCGGCTGCTCAAACGTGTAAACGTGGACACATGGATGACACCGTGTTTCCACATGAGCCGATAAACACTCATGGATGAGAACGATCTGTCACAGGGTCAACCGCACACAGTCACGGAGCCTTTCATCCCAGTCACTAACCATAACGAGCCATAACAGGACGTGATTAATCAACAGTCATGAGTTCAACACAGAACTTTTTCCTCTTTTCACAGAGGAGTCTGAACCCATTCAGCAGTATTTCAGTTCAGTGACTGTGTCAGATGGAATCTACTTATAATTCCAAAACCTAGTTACAATTCCAAAATCTACTTATAATTCCAAAACCTAGTTACAATTCCAAAATTTATAATTCCTAAATTTACTTATGATTCCTAATCCCACTGATTGGTCTGAGAGTGTCGTCACTGAAGAGTCATGAGCGCGATGTCCGACACACGAATCAAAGGCAACAATGTCCAACTGTAGCTCAAAGTTCAAAAGACTTAAAAATCCTGAAAACATGCGTTCATCTTCAAATGTGTAAAATGTCAATATGCAACAGAGGAGTCTGGTGTATTTAGAGACAGCACTGCTGAAAGCCAGCTGTCAGTGACTGTGTCAGACAGAGTCACTTGTTTGTGTGTTTGTGTCCCCTCAGGTCATCAAGGACAGGTTTACTCAGCATCTCCAGGTTCAGAACCAAGCAGCTTCTCTCGGCCCTCACCTGTGGAACACCTGAACACAAACTGTCAGCTTGTATAAATCAGGGTTGAAAACATTATTGTTTACTGCAGCTTTCTGATATTGCCAATTTGAATCACTTTAAATTGAATTTAATTGAAAACTTAAATTTTAATGATTTTAAATTACATTCCAATGTTTTATTAATTTTAAGTTGACAGATGCTTCATCTGTTCAGTGTTTATTATTGTATATTATTATTTGTACTTACTATGAATTGTCTTGAGTAAGAATGGTGCTATACAAAAATTGTGTCACTGCAGCTTCACACAGCCTTGCTGTGATGACTCCGCCCACATTGAGGAGGAGCAATGAATTCATGGAAAACGACGTGAGTGATACCAAACTGAGTGGAGTTAGAATTGTGTCATGGAAAATGCTCCATTCATTCATTCATTCATTCCCTGCGTGACCTTTTATTTGCCCCTTTCCTTCTTGTTTTTTGGGGATTCAGTCAAAGACTTTTCAACTGGAGACAGACGTGATATCAGCGTGATATCAGCGTGACAATCAGCGCGATAACATGATTGTTGCTTCACAGTCGGTCAAAAAACAGCAGCGTGACAAAGGTGTTTTCCAAAAACATTCTGTTAACCCAGAAACTGAACGAACGTGTTTCAGAGGAGTTGAATAAACTCTGAGTGGGTTCCCCCGCAGCTGACGGACTGGTAAAAAAAATCATCCAAAAGCCAAAGCATCACTTGGTACGTGCAGATTTACTTCTACTCTGGTGACGTCTTCAAATCAAGAAAAATGTGAAGTGAAGCTTTTTTGTTTTTGTTTTTGGAGCAGAAACTCAGGTGTTTACATTCCTTCTGTCCTCTAATGTCCACGTTTTATTTGCCAAAACTGTCTCTGACTCATATGTTCATTTGTTTTCATCCCTGCGATGAAGACGTGCTGAGTTATGTCCATGTTTACAGAACACAAGCACCTCCTTAGAAGGGGGTGCTCCCGTTAAATAACATGACTCAGTTAGGGTGGAGTGGCTCAGTGGTTAAGACCGTCATTTAGCGTCTGCTAAATGACATGACATGACAAGTTAGAAGAGGTCACAAGAGGTCAAATGTGGATTCATCCTGGAATAAAACGAAGCATGATTTCGCTGTGAACTTTCAGAGGTCATTGTTTTAACCCTTAAACACACTTTAATTTGGAGAATATTTTAGAATTGTTGTGTATAGTTGTCCAGGTTGTGTATTTTTAAGTGCTTTATTTGTTTCTACTGTAAACGATGCAAACTAAAATACTCACAATGACACACCTATGGACAAAAATGTTCACTCATTGAAATCACTATTTTTGATGCATCAAGACAAAAAGTTGGCAAACAAAATTCATTAATGTTTGATGATGACTGATTAAATTTAAAAAAGAAAAAAAATGATATGAATAATTTATATGAGCACACTTTGGTGCTGTAGGTGTAATAATGTGAGAACTTTATGAAATAAATAAATAAATAAATAAAATGTCATAAAATGAAGGCGTATCAGATAAAAACTTGGCAATTTAAGGGTTCAATTTTATAAAAAGTGCATTAGGACTTCCAGTGATGCAAGCACCTGGCACACTTATCCTGCAATACTGGCATTTCTTATTCTTGACCATGTTCAATCTCATGGAAAAGCGGAGTGGCTCTGTGACCGAAACATTTCATAAACACGCTCTTTAAACAGCGCATGACTGAGCGCGAGGAACAAAGATACTCATCAATCACATGACTTTACACACAGTGATGAGTCACCACAGAACATGATTAACATGTTTGGCCTTTTCTTATTTCACACACGTGAGTCAGCTTCCAAATGTTTCTTAAAAAATCCAACGATTCAACTATTCCTGTGTGTGGTAGCAGTGTACAGTCAGCACTGACTGAGCTGTGAGCGCCCCCTGCTGCTGAGATATATGGCTGCCAACAGAGACATCAGGAAACATCTGATTTTAGCAGTGGATCAACAACTCCTGTGTGTGTGATGTTAAAACCACTGATTCTCTCTCTGGACTTTGGTGTGGGAGAGTGAGTGGTTTATAAACTTCAGATTCTGTCTAACAGTCAGATCAAGACGTGAACGTGTTCTTAAAGATGTCATAGACCTAAACTGACTTAGATTTTAGTAGGTAGGTCTTTTGTTAAATAGCTAAAATCATTTTATTCATCACCACACCAAACCTCATAGAGAAAATCAATGATTTTAGCTGCGGGGACACAGGAGCTGCTGGTCCTCTGCTGCCTCGTGTGGTCACTTTGTGTCACTGAAGTCAATCCAAATGCAAGATTTTAAAAGCCGAATAGACAAAATAAGACATTTCAACTTAGTGATGGAGGCAGCAGTGGATCAACAACTCCTGTGTGTGTGATGCTAAAATCACTGATTTTCTCTCTGGACTTTGGTGTGGGAGAGTGAGTGCTTTATAAACTTCAGATTCTGTCTAACAGTCAGATCAAGACGTGAACGTGTTCTTAAAGATGTCATAGACCTAAACTGAGTTTGATTTTAGTAGGTGCCTAGTGTTTGC
Organism: Solea senegalensis; assembly: GCF_019176455.1. Lineage (NCBI taxonomy): Eukaryota > Metazoa > Chordata > Actinopteri > Pleuronectiformes > Soleidae > Solea > Solea senegalensis. Next base: position 44,073 of record NW_025322478.1, read on the forward strand.
TCATTGTGTGAACTCTTGTGTTTCTCTGCTCTCCTTGATGTTGTCTATGTACAGACCTGAGATGACCTACAGTATGTTATGATTTGGTGCTATACAAATAAAATTGAATTGAACGTGTTCTAAAGATATTATCAACGTTTCAGGTTGGCTGACATGGCTGAATACCAGGATGGTCCCCCTGATCACAAGAGTCCCCATAAGCCAGGTGCAGAGTCGCAGGGACCCAGCTTCAAAGATCTGGACTCACCCTTCAAATCCACATCAGAGAATCAAGTTAAATCTTTCAAGATTCTCTCATTTTAAATGTCCTCACAGTTTTCTTTGTAAGTCTTCGCAGAGAAAAGAAACCAAAAGCAAAGTGGCCACTGCTGGTGGACTCACGTTACAGGCTTCGCTGTTGTCGGGTCTGTGCGGCAGCAGGAAGGAGAAGACGCTGAGCGCCCCGTCACAATCCTCCACCGTCTGGTTCTGCTCCGCGCAGCTCGTCACCACCGTGTAGAAGTGGGTGGGAATGGGTGGAGCATCCGGTGAAAACCTGGGCGGAGTTCAGACATCAATTCACCAACTTCTATTTGACCCGGAATTTCGTTTGTTATGGTTATTGACATAAAAATTCTTTAAAAACTACAGCTGCAGCCATTATTAATCGAGTACTAAATTAATCATCAACTATTTTCATAATAGTGTTTTATTTATAATAATTTAAACCATTTTCTGTCATAGGGTCACACAGTGGAGTAGTGGTTAACACTCTTGCCTTGCAGCGAGAAGGAACAAGGGCCTTTCTGCATGGAGTTTGCATGTTCTCCCCGTGTGTGCGTGGGTTTCTCCGGCTTCCTCCCACAGTCCAAAAACATGCAATGTGGGGATTAGGTAAATTTTCACCCTATGTCAGCTGGGATTGGCACACATTTTTCAGCTTCTTAAATGTGAATATTTTCTACATTCTGTCATTTTTCAGCTTCTTAAATGTGAATATTTTTCACTTTCTGTCATTTTTCTTAAATGTGAATAATATTTTCTACTTTCTCATTTTTATTTTCTACATTTTTTCTGCTTCTTATTTTTTTCTACTTTCTGTCATTTTCAGCTTCTTAAATGTGAATATTTTCTACTTTCTGTCCATTTTCAGCTTCTTAAATGCTGAAAGATTGAACTTCCCGTCATTTTCTTAAATTTGAATATTTTCTACTTTCCGTCTCTTTTCAGCTTCTTAGAAATGTAATATTTCTACTTTTCTGTCATTTTCAGCTTCTTAAATGTGAATATTTTTTTAGTCTGATTTTTCAGCTTCTTAAATGTGAATATTTTCTACTTTCTGTCATTTTTCAGCTTCTTAAATGTGAATATTTTCTACTTTCTGTCATTTTTCAGCTTCTTAAATGTGAATATTTTCTACTTTCTGTCATTTTCAGCTTCTTAAATGTGAATATTTCTTTTTTTCATTTTTTCTGTGTGAATATTCAGCTTCTTAAATGTGAATATTTTTACTTTCTGTCATTTTCAGCTTCTTAAATGTGAATATTTTTTAGTTTCTCTCATTTTTCAGCTTCTTAAATGTGAATATTTTTAGTTTTCCGATTTTCAGCTTCTTAAATGTGAATATTTTTACTTTCTGTCATTTTCAGCTTTAAATGTGAATATTTTTACTTTCTGTCATTTCAGCTTCTTAAATGTGAATATTTTCTTTTCATTTTCAGCTTTAAATGTGAATATTTTTCTACTCTCATTTTTCAGCTTCTTAAATGTGAATATTTTCTAGTTTCTGTCATTTTTCAGCTTCTTAAATGTGAATATTTTTTAGTTTCTGTCATTTTTCAGCTTCTTAAATGTGAATATTTTTAGTTTCTCTCATTTTTCAGCTTCTTAAATGTGAATATTTTTCTAGTTTCTGTCATTTTCAGCTTCTTAAATGTGAATATTTTCTAGATTTTCAGCTTTAAATCTATTTTCTAGTTTTCATTTTCAGCTTCTTAAATGTGAATATTTTCTACTTTCTCTGATTTTTCAGCCTCTTAAATGTGAATATTTTCTTAGTTTCTGTCATTTTTCAGCTTCTTAAATGTGAATATTTTCTAGTTTCTGTTTTTCAGCTTCTTAAATGTGAATATTTTTAGTTTCTGTCATTTTTCAGCTTCTTAAATGTGAATATTTTCTAGTTTCTTCATTTTTCTGTGATCTTTCATCATCTTAAATGTGAATATTTTCTACTTTCTGACATTTTTCAACTTCTTAAATGTGAATATTTTCTACTTTCTGTCATTTTTCAGCTTCTTAAATGTGAATATTTTCTACTTTCTGTCATTTTTCAGCTTCTTAAATGTGAATATTTTCTACTTTCTGTCATTTTTCAGCTTTAGATCTTGATTGAATCGTTGAACTGAAATCATTGATTTATATTGAGTTTATTCACTAAGTCACTGTTTGCTCACACACGACTGCCACCTAGTGTCCACTAATGGAACATCCTGAAACTGTCTGAGCAGCTCACGTCCACAAATGTTTCTTGAATATTTAAGAATTTTTAATATCAAAATATTAAAATTATGCTTGGTGAGGGCATTTAGACCTTGACCTTTGACCTGAACTTCTGTGTGTTTGACCTTTGACCCTTACTCTAGTATGGTCTCAGTGGTGTCACGGAGGCCGTCGTAGTTGAAATCAAAGAGCGGCCCGGTGAGGACGTTGACGCCGTTGTTCTCCTCCGCGTAGCGCCTCAGCAGCGTCCCCTGCAGGTAACTCCACATCCCTGCACACAGCGAGCGTTCTGATCAATAACTCATTGATGTTATTGATCTGCAAACGTGACACCTGCTGCATCTGTGTCTGGAAACATCTGGTTCTCATGTCAGACTTTCTTTGAAGTGTTTTTCTCCCACACCAAACCTCATAGAGAAAATCAGTGATTGTAACGTCTCACACACACACACACACACACACGAGTTGTTGATCCACTGCTGCCTCCATCACTAAGTTCTAATGTCTGATTTTTGTGAATTCGGCTTTGAAAATCAATTTTTACTTCAGTGACACAAAGTGAGCACACGAGGCATCAGAGGACCAGCAGCTAAAATCACAGATTTTCTCTATGGACTTTGGTGTGGGAGAGTGAGTGGTTTACACACTTCAGTTTCCTGTTGGAAAAGTCTGACGTGACGTGATCATGTGACGTAGAAATGATGTGAGTCTTTTGTTAAGTGGTTAAAAAACATACAACCAAACTTAAAATAAACCCTTGAACTATCCCTTGAACTGGTATTTGCTCATCATCAGTGAATCTCAATGTTGTTGTTAACATGAGACACACACACACACACACACACACACACACACACACACCAATCTGGAGAGATTCAGACACAGTGTGTTCTGTCCTCTCTGCAGAGACAATAGTACTAGCTCGTCCTCGTCTCTGTCCTTTGTCTCGTGTGTCAGAAAAAGGACGACGCAGCAAACACACACACGCACACACGCACGCACAGACACACACACACACACACACGCACACACACACACACCTCTGACCCTCCTCGAAAAAAGAACCGTGTTACTTCACTACAGTGTCCTTCTTTATGGGCCTCAGTGCATGTGTGTGTGTGTGTGTCAGGTGCTGTGGAGACTTTGTATTGTTATGTGTTCACTATCTTTAAATTCTTTATTAAATATTTGTTTCTCTTTTATCGCGCTGCTCACCTTCATTAAGAAAGTTTCAAAATAAAACGAAGGTTTATCTGTTTCCAGTAAGAAGACGTCGTCGTTCTTCACTCCTCCACATTCTGAACTCTCTACCTCCATCTGTCACGTCTTCATCTCACTGTGAGACTGAAGTGTGTAAACCACTCACGCTCCCACACCAAACACAGGAGCTGCTGCTCCACTGCTGCCTCGTGTGGTCACTTTGTGTCACTGAGGTCAATCTGAGCGAAGACATTTGAACTTAGTGATGGAGGCAGCAGTGTGTGTGTGATGCTAAAATCACTGATTTTCTCTGTGGACTTTGGTGTGGGAGAGTGAGTGGTTTACACACTTCAGTTTCCTGTTGGAAGGGTCTGTCTGACAGTGAGATAAACATGTTAATATATTAATATATGTTAATATAGTCACCTGTCATCTTCTCTTCAAGTAAAACATGTCAAATTTTTCACAAGCATCTGTTTTCAGACGCTGGGACTCACTCTTGAAGGCCGGGTACATCGGCACCGTGTTGGTGATGAGTGAAGCGTCGTATCTGGACTCTGGAGACGACGCCAGCTCTGTCAACAAAACAACACACAGAAGATTATTATCTGTTATGAATGAATTAGGAATGTGGGAATCATATAAAGACTGTCGCCATGGAAACATCACAGACAGGCAAGCAAGGAAAGTTCAAGGACAGGATCATTGATGTTAAAATCACTGACGAACACACAGGAGTTGTTGATCCACTGCTGCCTCGTGTGGTCACTTTGTGTGACTGAGGTCAATCAGAATGAAGAATTTGAAACCGAATTTTACAAAATAAGACATTTGAACTTAGCGATGGAGGCAGCAGTGGATCAACAACTCCTGTGTGTGTGTGTGTGTGTGTGTGTGTCACTTAGAGTGAGCCTCGGTGTCTCATATTTGTTTCTTTCAGGATTGTTTCTTTAAATGGCAAGAATACACCTTTAGAGACATCTGCTGTGTCCACCGTCTCCATGGACACGTGTTGACCTGATGTTTACCTGGTGGGAACAGGAAGCCGTAGGTGAAGAGGCTGTTCTGACTGTAGCTGCTGCAGCTCTGACTGTGACCCGCCGACAACCTGGAGTCCACTCTGACACACTGGACCCCCATGGACACCTCAGGAACAGGGGTCATGTCCTCCTGAGAGACATGAGAGGGCGAGAGGTGGACACAGTTCAACACAACCTGCTAATAAAGTGAGTGTGTGAGCAGCCAGCGCTCATGTGTTCCTGTAAAACACGCGTGTTCACAGAGTGTTCTCGTGTTCTGCCGCGACATAAACACACGTTCACTCACGCCCAACACCAGCGCTCATGTGTTCCTGTAAAACACGCGTGTTCACCGAGTGTTCTCGTGTTCTGCCGCGACATAAACACACGTTCACTCACGCCCAACACACACGTTCGCGATCAAATCACGTTATACACGTTAGAATGACGCCGTACGCGATCAAATCACGTTATACACGTTCTCGCGCGACATAAACACCGCGTTCACTAATTAGCGTCAAATCCGCTATACACATAGCGCCGCCGATCAAATCACGTATACACGCTGAATGGCGCGTGCGCAATAAAATCACGTTATACCGCTAGAATGACGCCGCAGTATCAAATCCGGCGTGCTAGAATGGCCGATCAAATCACGTTATATAAATGAACGCCGCCGTACACAATCAAATCCGCGTATATACGCGAATGGCGCCGTCGTGATCAAATCACGCGTTAACGCTGAATGCCGCCCCACGTCAATATCAAATCACGTTATACCACGTTAGAATGACGCCGCGGCAAATCAAATCATGCAATAAAATCCGTTATACACGTTCGAATCCGCGCGCAATAAAATCACGCTATACCGTTAGAATGACGCCGACGCACCGCATAAAATCACGTTATACCGTTAGAATGGCGCCGCGATAGCGATCAAATCACACATCATGCAATAAATATACCGCTGAATGACGCCAGCGCAATAAAATCCGGCGAATGGATAAAATCACGCTATACCGTTAGAATCGCCAATAATCACGTTATACCGAATGCGCCGCGTTATACCGTTAGAATGCGATCAAATCACGCTATACACGTTAGAATGCGCCAATAAAATCCGCTATACCGTTAGAATGCGCCGATCAAATCACGTCATGCAATAAAATCCGTTATACACGTTCGAATGACGACGTACGCAATAAAATCACGTCATACGATAAATCATGTTATACACGTCAGAATGACGCCGTATGCGATAAAATTATGTTATACACGTTAGAATGGCGCCGTCGCCAATAAATCACGTTATACTTAGAATGGCGCTAGTTAAAATCACATTATACCGCGAATGCGCAGCGTGCGATAAAATCACGTTATGCGAATGGCGCCGAATGGACGCGAATGGCGACGCGATAAAATCATGTAATGCAATAAAATCCGTTATACACGTTCGAATGACGGCGTACGCAATAAAATCACGTCATACGTTAAAATTACGTTATACTCGTTAGAATGGCGCCAGCGCGCGCATACGCGATACGATAAAATCACGCCATACGATAAAATCCGCTATATGCTCAGAATCCGCCGTATGCGATAAAATAAAATCATTTATAAAATCACGTTATAATCGTTAGAATGATGCCGTGCGTGATAAAATTACGTTATACCGCTAGAATGGCGCCGCGTGATAAAATACGTTATACACGTTAGAATGACGCCCGCGTGATAAAACGTTATACACGTTAGAATGGCGCCGTCGTGTACGTTATACCGCGATAAAATTACGTTATACACGTTAGAATGACGCCGTACGTGATAAAATTACGTTATACACGTTAGAATGAGGGCATTTCAAAATCATGTTATACATGATACACACTTCCGAGCACCAACATAAATGGAACACACCATGATGACAGTCAATAACAACAGTCAGTGATGTTTCACCTGTCGTGGCAGTGTGAATGACGTCCACAGAGGCATCGCCAGCTCCTTACTGTAACCACTGATGAACTCCACATGATGGAGCAACGTGTAGCTGGTGTCAAACATCACAGCGGGACGACCAAAGGGCAGGTGGGTGGTGTCTGCGTTCAACACACACACACACACACGCAACATCATAAGATTTTTAAGATGTCATTACTGAGATACTAAGTCATTATTATGAGTTATTATCTCATTATTAATGATAGTAAATACTTCTCTTCCATCAGGACAATCTCCTGCAGTGATCAAGACTCTTTTGAAAAAGCCTAATCTGGATGCTTCATTAATAAATACTAAAAACTACAGACCCATATCAAACCTTGCATTTTTGTCAAAGATCATTGAGAGAGTTGTTTATCAACAAATTCACTCTTTCATGACCCTAAACAATCTCTTCAATGCTTTCCAGTCAGGTTTTGGACCACACCACAGCACTGAAACTGCACTTATTAAGGTGTTAAATGACATACGTCTTAATACTGATGCATCAAAGACTTCAGTGTTGGTACTACTGGATCTCAGTGCTGCATTCCACACAGTTGATCACAACATGAAAAGACAGATGAAACATTCTTTGTCTGCTTGATTTAAAAAAATTATTTATTTCTATAATTTATTTTGTTGGTTTTTGTGATTTAGTTTTTGTTTTAATTTCCAATGATTTAATTTAATTTATTATTTTATTTCCCTGGTTAAACGGTCAAAGCTGAAACCAACGTACTGTAGCTGTAACCGGCGTCAGGTGAAGGACTGAAGGCTTCGATCGTTTCCTCCACTTTGTTCTGAAACAAACAAAAACACCGTGGGATTATTTCTTCTCACATCTCATGTCCTTTTTTCGCATCTCTCTTCACAGACTGACCTCTTCGTCGCAGCTGCAGCCGAGGTCATGTGTCACTGTGACCTCGGGATCGGAGGCCGGCGTGGGCGGGGTCACCTCCTTGGGCATGCTGGGCTGGTGAGGCGGCTCTCGCAGCAGGTCGTTCAGGCTGCCGTGCGTCCCGTTGTTCGGTGCCGGCGTCAACCCCAACAAGTCTGAGCGACATTTCACAACATCCTGTTTTTGTTTTGTGTAACTGATCAATCGTTAAAAAAATGGGAAATGAACAATTCTCACCACACATAACGTTGTATAACTCGATGTTATCAAACTCTGGCACTGTCTTCTGGAACTTGAAGCTCGGTCCGTGGCCCACAAAGATAGTCTGCAGGGTGAGCCGAAACAACAACAAAGTTATACATGTATATACATATATATACATATATATACACACACATATATATATATATATATATATATATTCATATATATATAGAATATAATTTACCCTCATGCTGTTTATCTTGTTGTCAAAGCCGTGGTCACCAAAGAAACCACAACGTGTCCTCAGTTTTTCGGGCATTTTCCTAAAAAAAAACACATATTTGTCTTTGAGTAAAAGTTTCATTTACACAGCACATACAGAAAAATGTTGGTCATAATTATGAGATACTGTCATTATTTTGAGATACTAAGTCATTATTTTGAGATACTAAGTCATTATTTTGAGATACTAAGTCATTATGATATACTAAGTTATTATAAGATACCAAGTCATTATTATGAGATACTAAGTCATTATTATGAGATACTAAGTCATTATGTGATACTAAGTCATTATCTTAAGATAGTAAGTCATTATAATGAGATACTAAGTCATTATTATGAGATACTAAGTCATTATTTTGAGATACTAAGTCATTATTATGACATACTAAGTCATTATGAGATGTCATTATTATGAGATACTAAGTCATTATTATGAGATATAAGTCATTATTATGTGATACTAAGTCAATATGTATGAGATAGTCTATAGTCAAGTAAGTTATGAGATACTAAGGTGATACTAAGTCATGAGATACTAAGTCATTATTATGAGATACTAAGTTATGAGATAAGTCATTATTGATAAGTCATTATTATGAGATACTAAGTCATTATTATGAGATACTAAGTCATTATTATGAGATACTAAGTCAATATTATGAGATACTAAGTCATTATTATGAGATACTAAGTCATTATGTGATACTAAGAGATATAAGTCATTATAAAGTCAATATTAAGATGTGATACTAAGTCAATATTATGAGATACTAAGTCATTATGTATACTAAGTCATTGTGAGATACTAAGTCATTATGAGATACTAAGTCTATTATGACATACTAAGTCATAATATTATGAGATACCAAGTCATTATTATGAGATACTAAGATCATTATGAGATATGAGATACTAAGTCATTATGAGATACTATACTAAGTCATTATTATGAGATACTAAGTCATTATTATGAGATACTAAGTCATTATGAGATACTATACCAAGTCATATTATGAGACTAAGTCACTAAGTATTATGAGATACTAAGTCATTATTATGAGATACTAAGTCATTATTATGAGATACTAAGTCATTATTATGAGATACTAAGTCATTATGAGATACTAACTAAGTCATTATGAGATACTAAGTCATTATTATTACTTATGAGATACTAAGTCATTATGAGATACTAAGTCATTATTATGAGAATACTAAGTCATTATTATGAGATACTAAGTCATTATGAGATTATTATGAGATCTAAGTTATTATTATGAGATACTAAGTCATTATTATGAGATACTAAGAAGTCATTATTATGTGATACTAAGTCATATTATGAGATACTAAGTCATTAGATACTAAGTCTAGTCATGAGATACTAAGTCATGAGATACTAAGTCATTATGAGATACTAAGATGAGATACTAAGTCATTATTATGAGATACTAAGTCATTATTATGAGATACTAAGTCATTATTATGTGATTCTTAGTATGAGATACTAAGTTATTATGAGATACTAAGTCATTATTATGAGATACTAAGTCATTATTATGTGATTCTAAGTAATTATGAGATACTAAGTTATTATGAGATACTAAGTCATTATTATGAGAAATAAGTCATTATTATGAGATACTAAGTCATTATGAGATACTAAGTCATTATTATGAGATACTAAGTCATTATATGAGATACTAAGTCAATATTATGAGATACTAAGTCATTATGAGTCACTATACTAAGTCATTATGAGAACTAAGTCATTATTATGAGATTCTAAGTCATTATGAGATACTATACTAAGTCATTATGAGATACTAAGTCATTATTATGAGAAACTAACTATTTGCGTGATACTAAGTCATCATTATGAGATACTAAGTCATTATTATGAGATACTCAAGTTATGAGATACTATTATTACTAAGTCATTATGAGATACTAAGTCATTATTAAGTCATTATTATGTGATACCAAGTCATTATTATGAGATACCAAGCCATTATGAGATAGTCTATGTGATACTAAGTCATTATTTTGAGATATAAGTCATTATATGAGATACTAAGTCATTATATGAGATACTAAGTCATTATTATGAGATACTAAGTCATTATTATGAGATACTATACTAAGTCATTATTATGAGATAAGTCATTATTATGTATCTAAGTATTATGAGATACTAAGTTATTATGAGATACTAAGTCATTATTATGAGATACTAAGTCATTATTATGTGATACTAAGTCATTATGTACTGTCATTATTTTGAGATACTAAGTCATTATTATGTGATACTAAGTCATTATGAGATACTAAGTCATTATTATGAGATACTAAGTCATTATTATGAGATACTAAGTCATTATTATGAGATACTAAGTCATTATTATGTGATACTAAGTCATTATGTGATACTAAGTCATTATTTTGAGATACTAAGTCATTATTATGTGATACCAAGTCATTATTATGAGATACTAAGTCATTATGAGATACTAAGTCATTATTATGAGATACTAAGTCATTATTTTAAATTCAGTCATTCCCTCTCTGGTGGTGCTGTGATGATGTCATACTTGGCGATGTGCCACTTCCTCTCCATCAGCAGGTGGACGTCCTCGATGCGGCGGTTGTTGGCGTAGTGAAGCCTCTTTGGTAAATGCTGCTTCAGGTAAGGCCTGAAGTGCTGAGTCGCCATTTTGCACTGAAACAACAGAAATCCAGGTGAACGACCTGCCGTGACCTCTGACCCAGGGTCCCACGCAGACAAACACTGACACTGAGTCAAGCTGGTTGAGTACTTACAGTCAGGTTAGTCACCACCACTTTGGGGTCATCTGCAAACACAAGGTAGGAGCGTCTGTGAGAACATGAACATGAACATGAAAGACAGAAATGTCTGAAACCTCAAGGCGACGGTCGCTCTACATGTGCTGGATTTGGAGTCGCGTGGTCGTATTCTGCCCAGGGAGCCGGGGATCAGCATGATCTCGTCTATGTTGACGGGGTAGCTGCTGAGGAACTCCGTCCTTTCACAGTGGGCCTCCTCCATCCCTGAGACAAAGACGAGACACTGCTCTGTCCATTCTGTCCACACGTGACTGAAACTGCAGATTAAAGGTCATACCGTGGTCTCCGACAATGATGACGTTGACGCATCGATGCAGGTTCATCTGCTTCAGGCCGTTCATCAGCTGACCGATGATGTTGTCCAGCTCACTCAGAGGATTGTCCAGCTGTGTCAAAGACGAGTGTCAAACAGGAAACTGAAGACCGTTCACTCTCCCACACCAAACCTCATAGACAAAATCAGTGATTTTAGCTGGAGCTGCTGCTCTACTGCTGCCCCGTGTGGTCACTTTGTGTCACTGACATAAATCTGAACAAAGGATTTTAAATGCCAAACTCAATAAATAAGACACTAGAACTTAATGATTTTCTCTATGAGGTTTGGTGTGGAAGAGTGAGTGGTTTACAAACTTCAGTTTCTGTCTCACAGTGAGATAAAGACACCTGCACCAAAACTAACCCTCAAACCAAGTCTGAACTGGTAAAGAAGCATCTTTAGAGGGGACGTAATGTCCTCACATCCTGTGGTTAATATGGTCCTCACAAGGTGTGAGTCTCACCTCACTGCTGAGTGGACCCAGCCGGTGTCCGTAGGTGTCCGGCTGCTCTGAGTGGACAGCAAAGACGTACGGCCTACACATACACACACACACACACACACACACACACACACACTGTCATCATGAGGTCGACTCTGAGGTCACATGAAAAAATTGATTCAGGTGTGAGAGTTCTCTGAGGTCACCGTGATGAGTAAACAAGATAAAAAGCACTTTGCTGAGCTTGTTCACCTCAGATCACCCACACACACACACACACACACACACGCACACACACACACACACACACACACACGCACACACCTCTGGTCATCAGGCAGATGAAGCCACTGCAGGATGGTCAGGATCCGCCGCTCTAAAGGAATCACCCTGGAAACAAGCAAACACGTGGTGACAGATGCTTTTACATATGAGACGTCTGTAAACACACCTGAAACTGACTCTTTACACTTCTTCATTCTATTCTTGAATTAGGGCCCGAGCCACAAATGGCAGGGGCCCAAACGGCTATTGTTTAACCCATTCCATGATTTTTTTGGTCATTTTTGAGGAGGTTAACAAGCATGAACATTCTTGAAACTTGGCATGGAGGTTAGGTCTGGCGAAAAAGGGCTCTATATATAGCGCCCGCCTAAGGTGAAAACAGAGGCAAAATTGAGTTCCAAATTTCCCAAAACTAGGTGGGATGATGTTATCGACCAAGACGAACAAAAAAGTCCACTGTAACCATGGCCTCAACTCAACAGGAAGTCGGCCATTTGGAATTTGGCGATTTACACGCTTTCATAAATGAACAAACTTGCCTGAGTTTATCGTAACCCTGCTACAATTTGTACTAGTTTATTTTATTGATTGTAATATTGATCTTAATTAAGATGTATGATCATCATTATAATCATAAACAAAGGAAAAATAAAGAAAACAACAACAACGACGACACTGAAGGCGGTTGAATGAAGAAAGATTGTTTAAAAACAGAGCGCTCACTCTGCTCAAACACTGATGAACATTCACACACAAACACAACAAACACACAAGTGTGTGTGTGTGTGTGTGTGTGTGTACGACTATTGTCCTACGCCTGTGTCCTTTGTCCGTCTGTCTCTGCTGTCCTTGTGATCATGAGGTCATGCTGTGAACGAGCTTTTTAAAAAAACTCCCCGTTTGAAAAAAAATCCCTTTTTCCAAATGACGTAGAGTTTTAGCTCATGTATATATACATATATACATATACACATATATATGTATATAGATATATATATATATATACACACATACCTGTATACACACATATATATGTATATATATATATATATATATATACACATATACATATATATGTATACACATATATATACATATATATATGTATAATGATTGGTTACTTATTGAGTGGTTATTTGTTTAAGCCCAGTCTCACATGTGTCGTTTTAACGTCTTAATTTAAAGCTTTTGAAAAATTTTCCAGTACTAACTTAAGTACCAAGGCCAGAAGAAAGTGCTGGGCTTCACTCCTTGTTTCTCTGCCGTGATCCAGATCTGTGACACACACACAGAAAATCACACAAAACACATTCATAGAACTGTAGATTTAACTTTAAAAAAACAAAAACACAATGATTTATTGCAATTTGGTAAAAAAAATAAATCATCATTTCAAATCATTTGAAATGTATATAATATATAATATGTGTAGATGATTTACTGAATGTGTAGAAAGTCAGTCACTCAGTCATCATCTACCGCTTTATCCTCCACCAGAGGCTCGCGGGAGGTTCTGTGCCAGTCTCAGGTACATCGGGCGATAGGTGGGGTACACCCTGGACAGTTCGCCAGTCCATCGCAGTGTGTAGAAAGTCATTTCCATAATTTTAAATGTTTTAATTTATAATAATTATTCATGAATTTGTGTATATGTCTATATTTCTACCTGCACGTGTTCATGTATTAATTCACTAAAGTTCAAAAACAATTTATAACCAATCAAGTCTGAGACTTTATCTTGTTCATGTGTTTATTATGAACACATGAACAAGAAAAATAAATTGAATGTTGTAGAAATAAATTCTATTATTCATGTAAAAAAACCAAAACAGAAATATCTCAATTAATTTAGAAATAATTGAATTATTTATATACTTTTTTGCTCTTTAAAAACATGAAGACAGAACAGTGCTTTTTAAGAAACTAAAGCTACAAAAAAACCAATTAAAAACAAGAACATTTGAATTAAATTAAATGAATTAATTTGGCACATTTCTTTGACGACTTTCTGCAGTGCACTGAAGAATTAGCATGCTAAAATTAGCTGCCAGTAATTTGCATACAGCCCATTAGTCTGGTAGTTAACCTAGCTAGCTTTGGGTGTTCCACTTTATACAACTTTAATTTTATGACTTTATATCAGACTTCATCATGTCAGGAAAAGTTCCAGTGCAAATCTGCTGACTCATGACAGCACAAGCTAGTTTTAAATATTCTACCAAAATTAGCTTAAAGCTAATGACAAATTATTTTTCTGAAAACTTTAAATCCATTTCAATAATATCTGTCTTGTTTCTCCTCAGGATTTTTTTGCAGTGTAAAAACCTCCCTGATGGAGTTTGAACTGACTTCAGTCCACACTGTCCGCACTTTACTCACCGGCTGCCCGAACCACCAGCGGTGTTTCAGTTTCTCTCTGGTGCGCAGACTGAAGGTGGCGTTAAACACCGGGTCGTGCATCGTGTTACCCACAATCCCGTGGGACTCGGGATAAAGACCCTACAGACAAAAGATAAACATGTTAAAACATGTCATGATGTGATCAGATCGGTACGGACATTTTTAAACAGCTGTTGGCAAACGTGCATTTGCTTAGCCTACAAACACAGTACGTTACACATGAACTGCCCTGTGTTACTGTACCTGCTGCCGCTCTGACTGATAAACTCACTGTGGCTAACGTGTACAGGTTTGGGAAGGTCTTTGACGGGTAGACCGGTCGCATGTACGGCGCTGACGTACCACACGATCCTGAAACAAAGACAAACTGTAAGTTCGCGTGGTCAAACCCAAGTTGTGCGACCACGTTTGTGTTCATTTAACGCAGAACTACGCAGGATTTTCACCAAAATCTAACAGCTTCAGAGTGAGTGCCCGCCTACTGTCTGTTAATGGTTGTCAGAATCAGGAGGTCTCATAGAGTCTCGGGTCTCGCGATAAACACCAATTGCTTGCAACACTACAGCGATAAGATTCAGTCAACGATAGCGTTATTTTAGAAAACTGTTGTCTTAGGAAGCAAGGAAGAGGAAACGACTGCTTGACCGAGTAAACATCAGACCAGCTTGTTCTATTTGGACGGGATTAACTTTACATGGTCGGACAACTGGAATACTAATGGTCACTTTGCACAGGATAAGACATTTCAGTAAAACACCCATAATTGGGAGGTAAATCGAGGGAAAATCTGTCTGTCACAGAA
This sequence comes from Solea senegalensis, assembly GCF_019176455.1. Lineage (NCBI taxonomy): Eukaryota > Metazoa > Chordata > Actinopteri > Pleuronectiformes > Soleidae > Solea > Solea senegalensis. The sequence continues at coordinate 59,244 of NW_025322478.1, forward strand.
GTTCTTTACTGGGCCCAGATGTGGACCTGCCGCTACGACCAGCTTCGGTGCACTCCCGTGGTGGGTGACCCCCCAGGGTACATGTTCTGCCATCCCACCAGGTAACCCGGGGCGCTGACAAGGGCCCAGACGCAGGAGGGCAAAGGGGGGTAGCAAAACCCGGTGATCCCGGACCTGGCACAAACAACTTCACCCCGACTTCCCGGACACCGAGTAGCATTCGATGTATGCACTGCCGTCACCTGCTGCTTCTTGATATCACATGTGAAGACACACATCAACATAGTGCCTCGATCCATGCTTGAAAGTTTGCGGATAACTTCTTGTAACCAGGAAATGACGGAATATTTACTGCTGGTCTATTCACCCTGGGACCTTTTTACCCCAGGTTGTCATTGTCCAGTAATCTTAATTTACGTGGTCTTGGAAAATTCAGATGGGACTAAAATCACTGAGAAGCTCTGGTAATAATTACTGCTTCACCTCGTCATGTAAAACCTAATCCCGTCTGAATAGAGCTTAAGTAAAACATGACGCTACATAAAGAAAACAAACTCAAATACGTACTTAGCTTCATTAAGTTGGGAATGACGGACTTCCCCTTCTTCATGTAGGACGCTCTGAAGCCGTCGACAGATAACATGATGAGCGGAGGACGGATGAAGCTGAGGAGCGAGAGGACGACAAGAACACAAGTCACTGATGACAACACAAAGCCACGGACGACATCACCGAGGGTCTGACCTTGTCTCCAACTCACCCTACAGGACATTCAGCACTTTTGATCTCCTCGCAGTCGCCCTGCACCCATGAAGACTCGCCTCAGAAGGAGAGAAGAAGACAGTGTTATCACCTGCTCTCAACAACGGTTCATCTTCTGTTGAGACTCCTGGTGCCTTCCATTTGTAGTGGGAACTCTGATTTTCCGGGCCACACTGTTGATGTTGTTGTTAACACCAGGATTCACGACCTGGTTAGAACGATGGCCTTTCTGCATGGAGTTTGCATGTTCTCCCCATGTGCATGAGTTTTCTCAAGCAGGCCTCCTGACCTGCACTGTGAAACCACTACAGATGGTCCAGAACGCGATGGTGGGCCGGGTCTTCATGTTCCCCCTCTGTTCATTGCGCTCCTCTGCCTACACTAACATTCAAATCACTGATGCTAGCCTACAAAGTGCTTCATGGTTCTGCTTCCACCGGCGTCTATCTTCTGTCTATCTTCAGTCTATTTTCAGTGTATCTTCAGTCTATCTACAGTCTATCTCCTGTCTGTCTTCAGTCTATCTTCAGTCTATCTTCTGTATCTTCAGTCTATTTTCAGTCTATCTTCAGTCTAT
>NW_025322479.1:0-58521 GCF_019176455.1 Solea senegalensis
CACACAGTTCATAGGACCACAGCTCATTTATGGGCTCTAAAAGCTGTCAGAGCAATGAAACATGAGCAAGGCTGCTCAAGGGAGATCTGAGGCACCTCTGTGACACACAGACAGATTTAAACGTATATAACCTCTGTGTTATGGCTGCTCGTCCTCCCTACCATCCTCTGTCAAACACATGGAGACATGAAGCAGAGTGGAACCCCCGGGAGACACCCAGGCTGTGGTCTGTCCCTTTCATTCAACTGTCTCACTTGATCCAGTAGGAGGAGGGTTATGAAAGTGAATGAGACAGAGTCTGCAGTGCACATGGACTGTACAGCTGGGGCCTTTGGCAAAGTAGGCAGAAACATCTGGGGAAACCAGCAATTCCATGGTATTATTATATTTATCAGGACTGCTTGGGCTAGCAGTGAACAGCTAATCACTAACTCATTTTGCTTCCACCATGTTAATAGTGCTCAAACGTCTCCACAGACTCTTGTGCAATCTGTCAACTGTGTATTAGAACAAGAAATCAGAATTTGGCCTGACAAGCATAACTGAGGGGAAAATGCTTTCTTTCATGATGTCAGAACAGGCTCAAAATGGAAACAGGCTCTGGCAGCAGCAAGAAACTCAAAGTAAGTGCCGTTCAATTAAATGTTTTCCCCCCCTCCTCTTCTCCGTCTAACCTGACACAGGATGATATGCTGGGAACAGACGACCAGCAGGTTGCACTCAAACTTCCGGCAAATCTTCTCCTTGATGCGGTAGTGCATGTCTGAGGAGTCGTCGGAGTAGAGCTCATAGATGAGGATCTTCTCTGGCAGCTGGATAGCGAGGCGGTTTCTGTAGATGGCGATCTTCTTCACCAGCTCACGACATTTGATCCTCACTGGAGGCAGAAGGGAGGGAAAGGAAAGAGAAAGAGGGCACTTGAGGTGTGATGAGAAAGAAATTAACGAGTAATGAGTAAGCAGCAGAGCAAATGCATTAGGGTGAAAGATTCTGCTGTCAAAATTCTATCTTCCACTGGTCAAAATTATGGGGTATTTGCAACAGAGCTAATGAAATTTAAGAAATACTCTCAGACTGAGTAAGTAGCTTCCTTTAAATGATATTTATAGTGATTTACCTTATTCTTGTTTTCAATATTTCTGTGGTTGACTTTCTGTCACACATTTTATTCCTTTATGACTGTGTTTCCATGTTGTTTTTAATGGATTTTTAGTATACTGTTAATTTTGTAGAAATACTATATAAATTAGCATATAACGCACACAAATAATGAATGAATGACATGCACTCTGGTATGCAAAGACCAACGTAGTTCCCTGAGTGGAGGAGTCCGTCGTTTGTTGTACAACGCGCCACCATTAGATGCCACTTAGTCTTACACAATGTACCTTTAACTAATATAATTGAAGGCAGGGGTCTCAAACTCAAATGACCTGGGGGCCACTGAGTTCTCAGGTTGGTCAGTAGGGGGCCGGTCAAGTGAAAAAAAGTTAATATATATATGATGATATTTCACTTAATTTCAAAATAAAAGTGTTTATTTTGATATGGAACGATAAACAGTTCACAATGTAAATGGATGTATAATGCCAATTAAACTATTAATATAAAAACATACAGATATAACTAACTTAACTTATAACTGTAACTTAACTTAACTATAACTTAAGTAGCGGGCCGTATGAAATTGATTGGGGGGCCACATGTGGGCTCGGGCCACGGGTTTGAGACCTCTGATTTAAGGCATATTAAGCAATGACACTCTACTGTTTTTTCTAGTATGTTTTAGATATTTGATGATCAGAAATGTATCTTTATTGATTTAGATTTTTACTACTGTCATTTTTTGCGGTTGAACATGATCTGTCAACATCCAAAATATTCAATTTCCTTGAAATATGAAAGGCTTTTTAACTGTCAACTTGTCACATAATAATCTGTTATTCGGAGTGCTACTAAAAGAAGCCCCCGTCGCTCAGACAAATCTGTACCTTTTTGTTCCGTGATGAGATGCTGGACAATGACATCCGTCATGCTGTCTCTATAGGCGTAGCGATCTTTGTAGAGTCCGTGAACTGTGCTGAAGATGAGCTGATAGCAGGCGATGGTCCCATCCTGGCAGCCCAACACCTAGAGAGACAACAATGTAGCAGCACATCTTATTAACACGTCTAAGAAAAGACTGCGAGAGCTGCTGTTGAAGCATCAACATGGTAGAAGCGAGAGAATCTGCCAACAACCAATTTGCTCTTGCATGCCTCATCATGTTGAGTTAAATATATTGAAATGAAAGTGCTTTAAAAGGTGTTACTGTACATTAAAATGATGTGTGTATGAGTGGAGCTAAAGAAGGGGCTGTGTTATCAGATCATAAGAGTGTCAGGTCTGAGCTTTAATCAGTGTACGTCACAAAGGGCCTCATTCACAAACACAGCATATGTTTGACACACAAATCTGTGCTCACAAATCTGGGATTCATCAAAGTCCTCTGATTTAAAACGTTTCAGACTCTGTAAACAAATCTAGAACTTCCTCAGACCATGTGCTGGAAAATGTGAACACACGTACACCCTTTTACCTAAATGTATGGTCCAGTTATATATTTTTTTAAAAGGCGTTAAAAGCCAACAATGATTGAATTAATTAATACATCCTTATCATAGCTTTTCATAGTTGACGATGAAGTTTAGGAGAATGTTCATATCTCCACTCCTGCATCATCAAGGCGTACAAATTGTAAGTTTAGCCCAATACATTCAGTTTTTGCAAGCAGCAATGCTGTTTTCATTTAAATTAAATAACAGTTACACTCTATTATCACAGAATTAAAAGCAAATATCATCTTAACAAGAACGAAATAAATGCTCTCTGGCAGACATGTTTTAGTGGAAGTCACTGCTTTCTTAGCTCTCTTCTGTCTCCCATTTCTCCTTTCACCCCAACCGGTCGAGGCAGGTGGCTGCACATTTTTGAGTCTGTTAAAAAGGAATTTTTTTTGTCTCCGCTGATGCCCAGTGCTTGCTCATTGTGTGAATTGTTGCGTTTCTCTTCTTTCTACGAGATTGTAAAGGTTTTTCTGCCTATGTTGTGATTTGGCACCATCCAAATAAAACTGAACCTCATTCCTTCAAAAGAAATTCCACTTTATGATGCAGCCACATTCTGGGCTGTTAGATCTGCTGCTTCCTTATTTTATCTGGTCTGTAATTTTTTATTTTCTTTTGGCATCAGCATTGACGTTAAAGCCGTAGTGCGTTAACATCAAACTTTTAAATATCAACAAATATTTGCTGGACAGAAGCATAAATGCTACGCTAGTAAAGCCAGACTGCAGCAAGCGGTTGAGACTGCGAAGCAGAGAGTCGTCCTTTCACAAAGTTCTGCAGGCTCACCTGATGAGGGGGGATAGTCTGAGGTCACTGCTAACGCCAAAAAGTACCCACAAAGTTTCCTCCTAAGCTTCTTAGTCCTGATTTGACAGCAACATCTCTGTCACTCAGTGCAGAAGCTCAGTTCATGTCTGCTGTTTTACTTCAAAAACAACTGAGGTTCTAATTTTTATTGTCCAAACCTCCACCACCTCAGTTATTACAACCCATACTTCTTCTTCTTCTTCTTTTTTTTGGCCCGCCAGAGGACACCTGATGGAAATGTGTGGCTTTTGTGGCTTCCACCTCCTGACACAATTATTTTACTCCCTGCTGCTGTCTTCAGTTTTTCCCTGTTTTCACATCGTATTCTCTCAACATCTCTCTGTGACGCTCTAGTTAAACACAGGCGTGGCAGTAGTGATAGTTTAGAATGGGTACAGAGATGAGAACAAAATCGTGGCAGTGTGTTTGTGCATGAACAATTCTACACAGATCGGTGAGTGAGACCCAATGACACGCACTCCATGGAAGGGTTGGATAACTTCTGCAGACATATGGCTTCACAGGCTGTGGACCCACCACAAAGTTGGAGTCAGGTTTGACCCGGCACGTCCACACCCAGGCATTCTGCTCTCCGATGGTGCCAAGTCTCACGCCGTCTTTTGTGTAGAGCGAGGACTGTTTGTCGGAACCGCCCATCACTATGTATTCGCCCTTTGAAAAGTAGCTGACGCAACACGGGTCATAGGTGAGCGTCCTGTCTTTCCCAATCTGAGCGAGACAAAGAGAGAAGTGGACATGAAATTCAGAAATAAAGGAAAGTATTTCTCGTATTTGTTGCACAGGGACTTGGGCCAACACACATCAAAAGGCCCATAGCAGCCCCTCTCAGTGTTTGATGAAAAGATAGACAAAAAAAAGAAAGTCTTCCTCTGGTTAAAATAGCCTCCATTGTATTATTGTTCAAAGTGCATGTGCACAACATCATATGAGTTCCCCTGCTCAGTGCATCTGTTTCTTCTCACTCTGGGAAAAAAAAGCCCTGCCTCACAATTGGTCGTTGTATTTCTTTTTTCTTTTCTTTTTTTCTTTTTTTTTTTGCAAAACACTTCCTGGTGTTGTAATCAAAACAAAATGCCCACTTACATAGATAAATGGGCTGATGGCAATAAATGATCCAAAGGCAAAATGGCAGAGCGGAGAACAGTGCATATTTGTCTATAATTATTTTACTGCCCACGGGGAATTTAGGAGGATGGCGGACAGCGAGGGGGCTATTAAAGCATAGCAGGATCACTTCCAGTGTACGGTCATGGTTTCAATAGACTCTGACAGTCTCATTACAACAGGACACATAAGTCTTAAAAAACTCTGTGAAGAGGTCCCAATATGGTGGACAGATAGATGGATCCTCGCTCCTTATGGGAGTGATAGCACGTAATGATGGACTGATATAATTTAAAACTCTATTAGTCTTTTGGTTTTACCCCGCGTGTGGTAATGGCCTGTCGTCATCTTAGAGTCTGAAGCAAGGGAGCATTTTTATTGGAATACGCTGCGCTAATGAGACTTTGTATTTATGTTTCCTGCCAAGTTACCCTGCTGTTCGTATCCAGGCAGAAGGAGAGTGATTCAAGAATTCTCTTTTACACGGACTTTGCGGCGCTCACCTGCTTTCCACTGAGCTGGTAAAAGGAGAGCTTCTGACCCCAGTCTGCCACAGCCAGAATGTCGTTATGTTCATCCCTGCGTGGATAAACACAAGAAAATTCATTTTAAAAGGCACAAATTCTGCATGGTAGTAACTAGTTCTACTGTTCTGAAGAGTACAAGCCAACTGATGTGGGCTTTTCTATGGCTGATTTTCTTTGGCCCATATTTCTTTTAGCCGGTTTTCCTCCATCTACTAAAATATGACTATGAATTGACTCCTCTTCCGTCCTCCTTAGTCAGGAGTGTCCTTCACAGCTGCGAGGGTGACTTGATTTGGAGGGACACTCGATAGGGAGTCATTTAGAATTGGGCCACAGTGTTAATGAGAGCTAAATAGCCTGTTAATTAAGACTAATCCATTTCCTCTATCTACCAATGAAAAAGAAAAAATGCACTTTGTTTTTAACTATTTACTTACTTACTACTTTATTTAGATATTAATGGGCAGGGGCAAATGCATTTAACGTTATTCTGTATGAAACACAAAACAGATGTCATGCATACGGGGCTCATTTGCAACCTCTGTCTCTGGTTAGGTATTTACTATAAAAACAATACAAAAATGTAAAAAATACAAAACATGTAAAAACAAAGACATACACCAGAAGCAAAAACACACATCATACAAGGGCAAGCAACTAAAAATACTGTACAATACTACTACCACTACTGTAAATAATGATTGTCTTCATTATTGACTAATCTGCAAGTTGTTTTCTTGATTAAATGTTTAGTTGACTGGTCCATACAAATAGAAAATGCAGTGTATTAAAGCTTAAAAGCAAAGAAAGCAAAAAATACAGTATACACATCAAGGAAGCTCAAATCAGAGACTCAGAGACGTAAAAAAAAACCCACTCAAAATGATTCCTCAACTATGAAATTGGTTGATGATTAATTTATTAAATTGAATAATAATCAATAAATCTATTTGTATCTTTAAAGGTTACATTTACACACATTACTCAGTTATAAGCTAAATGAATTCGCTCATCCATTTAAGAAAAGCCAGAAAGCAGCTAATAACCTTTGATCATGTTACTTTAATTAAGTCGTTTTCTGTGTACTTGTACTTTGTAGAGACGTTTTTAAAACCTGTAATTTTACATTTACTTCATTTACTTCCGTGTGTAGTCAAATTTAAAGGGAAAATGCAAGAAAACCCTTTGGTTTATAGATTTTCAAAATGACCGACGTTCGTGTTTGTTGGTTAAAAATAGAACGAAGGTCAGCGCAGTCCACAATTTCTGCCACCTTGAACCGTTATATTGTTTGAACATGTTTTATGAGACGGTCTGCACTAAAATGACACATTATACCTCCATGTATATTTTAAATGTCTTGTGTCACCTTGTTTTAGTTTGTTATGACACTTTACTTGGTAGAGGTGTCCCTTTAATAAAAAACTAGATGGAGATTTATATTCCAACACAAGGTCAAACAGTAACAAAGTTACACAGAGTACGTTTAAAATGAGCTACTTTACTTTTGTACTTTTTTAGTTGTATCATCTCATTTCTATCCCTTCTATACCTTGTGTGAATTATGGGCGCTACGTATGACGCTTCCTGCTGCTGCTGCTGCTGCATAATCTGTTTCCAAGGAAACTGGATGCTATAACCATGAGAGCAACATCACCTGTATCACCTCAAACAGGATGGCGGGATCATACCTCTTTGACAGTGTTAATGTAACACTAAACGTGTCAAATTAACACTCATTTTGTTTAGGACAAGATACAACTGGGATTTGTGTTAATTTTAACTCATTTACTGTTAACGTGAAATGACTTACTTAGTGTTTAATTGACTCTTTTAGTGTTATATAACCCTGACAGCCTGCTTCACTGTGTTCATAAATCACATTAGAACAATAAGGTGTAACAGCGTTTGTATCGCCCAAGAAATAATAGATTTAAAGAATTCAATTCACTAATTTGGTGTTCCATAAACACCGTTAGGGATGGGAATTGGTATTTGGTCAAAATCGCACAGATAAAAATGTAAAATCCAATACAATCGAAAAACTATACCTCACTACGCTGCACAGACTGCAAAAAAAATGGAAATAAAATTCAGCAAAAGCATTTTAGCTGAGTCATATTTGGGCTGTTTAATTCCTCTTTTTGGGAGAACAATATTTGTGACACAGTTGTAGAGTTTTGTCTTTGGAATGACTCAGCACAAATGTGTTGTTAACAGCTTCATATGACTTATATCGGTAACGGTAGATAATCAAGTTTGTGATATCGGTATCAGACACAAAAAAGGGGTATCATCTGGTTGTGTGGTATAGATTTACTGTGTATTGTGGAACGGGAGGACGACCTGAAGACGTGTTCTCAGCTAATGTCCACTGGCATATTTAGCCACTTTGACTCTGACGATACAGTCGGTGAAGAGCCAAGTCAAGAGTCTTAGTGTCCCACATCACCATGTTGAGTTTTAGGTGAAATACAAACTGCAGGACACTCATTCTTTGCAAGACCAGTGCGATCCTGCAGCCATGTCACTGCCACCACCGAAGATAACCACAGGAAAGAATTAGCTGTAATCTAACTAGCTTTAATTGTTTAATAAGGTTAGACTGAAAAACGCCTTTGTACACGAGTCAATCTTGAAACTAAATATGGAACTTTAACGAGCCTTGAACACCATCTTCTTCTCATCTTATAATGAGTGTATTTATGTCCGTGGTTCTTGGGCGATTGTAATGTTTAATGTTTGTACTTCTTTCTGTTCCGTATGTTCTTGCAAACAAAGCTGCTGTGATGCAAGATAAATTTCAGGCATGTGCTGACAATCAAGTACTATCGTATTGTATCGTATCGTATCGTATCGTGTTGTATTGTATTGTATTGCACCGTAACGTATCATATTGTACCGTATCGTATTGTACCGTATCGCATCGCATCGTATCGCATCGTAACGCATCGTATCGTACCGTAACGTATCTTATCGTATCTACTTCCTCTGCTGCTCTGGAAGTTCTACCCATTATCAATAATATAATAGTGCCCACAGAAAAAAACATGAATATATTCATCAAAGTAATAGTACTTTTGTAGTACTCTTTCCTCCTCTGCATTTGAGCCTCGCCTCAAATCCAACCTGTCAGAGCATCCGTGTGCAAGACACTGAACATCGAGCAGCTCAGTTCACCCCCACTGACCTCCCTCCGATGACCCCTCATATTTCCTGTAGTGAACCAACAATAACATATCTGGTACATCTAGTTCCTTTTGTCTCATCACTGTCATCTCTTCCCCCTGCACTTGCAGCGTTTCATCTTTCTCCCTTCTCTCTTAAATGAACCTGTCAAGTAGCGGCTTCAGCTTTGCTCCTGTCACTGGATGGAGAGGGCATCAGAGAGGAGAGTCAATGCCGTCACTCTCTGGTTGACCACTGCCACCTGCTGGCCACAAACAAACCAATCACACAAAATGCAATCCCATTTTTCTCCCCCACTACTAACTTTGAAGGGTTCCATGCGATGGACCAGATAGGAGAGGAGGAGCCTCCTGGTCGCTCGATCTTAACCTTCTCCTCTCCGTTCTTGTTCCGTATGCTCACTACTCCATTCATCATGCCGAGGGCCAGATACTGGCCATCATTCGTCCACCTGTAATCAAACTTCGTCGTTAATTGTGTCACATTAAAGATTCACACTGTCACAGGTGGTCACAGTTAAAGACTTTCACTTACCCACAACAGGTTATTTTGCTGCTGACTTTATGTTTGTTCACAGACTTTTGCTCCGGTGACCACAAACCTGAAAATGTAAAAGATCAGTCTTTGCCTGTTGTTTTCTTGTTAAATCAGATATTATGATAAATGTCAAAAAAAAAAAAAAAATGGGTTTAATAACATTTTCTTAGACTCTCACACATTTTCCTGAATTACAAAAACATGTCACTAAAGACAAAGGCTGGGGGGTGAAATTTGGTGTCTAAATGAGCCTAAACGTAATCGATACAATACAATAAACCTTAGTTACATTGATACTGAAGAAAATTATACCACGATATATAATGTTACTAAAATAACACCTATTTTAAACATGTTTTATCACTTACTGTAAACTTACTTACTGTAACTTACTGTAGTAAAAACACAAATCATTAAAAGCACTGGAACAGAGGCAGGCTCCCTCTTTTTCAAGTAAAATATTAAAAGACTTTCACCATTCGTGATTATCCTGATTAACTAATGGTGAGTGCTTTTTATGGGGTTTTCTTTATCAGTCCACTTAAATGTGACAATTAGCAAACTATTCATTTTTTGCAGTTATTTGAAGCTTAATTTTCACTTCTTTATTTATTTATTTATTTATTTATTTTCAGTGACCTCTCACCATCTACCTGCGGTGCCTTTAGCGCCCACACGTTGGACAAGCAATGGTTTACAGTAAGGATGCATCGAAATCCAAAACCGAAACACCGTAAGAAATGATTATGCCAAATCTGTAGCATTGTTTTTTTAATCTAATTGTGTTGTTATGGCTGGGACTGTGTGTACTTGCTTCACTAAAGTCAAGGCATTGCAATTGTATAGATTAATATTCATACTTCAAAGAATAAATCAATTAAGAAATTATGAAAATATTTAGGAGTACAGTCGCACAAAGAGACTTTCCAGCATTAATAGGTGGGAGTGCCATGTACTCGCATCTCTTTGGAACCGAGATAAAACAAATCCTTTTTTGGCCATTTTCAGTGCATTTCTAGTTTACAGCACTGTTAATAATAGAACAGAAGAGAATTACACTCAGACATCACTCACCAAAGTCACCAGAGGAGCAAGAGGCCAGTTGGTGAGTGACAGGGTTGTAGGCAACACACTGAATGGAGTCATTGTGTCTACAGAGGATAAAAAATACAGAACGTTGTAGGAAAAACAAACCACAGTAGACACATTAATATAGATTAATAAAAGAGAGGTACATACGTGTATTTTAAAATACCCTCCAGTTTAGACGTCCAGATGATGATGCTTTTGTCCGCTGACCCGGAGGCAAACCTCTTTCCTGCATGGAAATAAAACAGAGGTCAGAAAGGTTACAATGACACCGGAACGACAGGAAACGGGTGTGTATTCACATGACGAGCCACTCGTGTACCATCTTTGGCGTAGGCCACGCAGTACACTATGTCTTTGTGTCCCTTTAAAGGCTGTATGATTGCCCCATCTGCCGCGTCGTAAACCTGGAAGCATAATACGATAAATCGAGATGTTAGAATAAGGTAAAGTATTGTATTCTTTGCATACATGGAGACTTCATTGACAACAGGAAAGTCTTACAAGGACACGAAGCCCTGCGGCGATGATGAGCTGGCTGCCATCTGGCTTGAAGGCAAGGTCATAAACACTGCAAGAGAGACAGAGGGAGAATAGTGGATTTATGCTGACATGTCAGTTGTTTAGTTGACCAGTAGCAATTTCCCCCTCATCGAATTATTCTCCATTTGTGCATGTGTGAAGGAAACAGGTCAAATGTAACAATAATAATAATAATAATAATATGTTAAAATATCTTAAAATTCTATCACAATATTCCGTCATTATGTCACAATAATGATCTGTAAGGACATTTTCACAGATTTCCCCCCAAAAAATGTTTCTTTTGATTTTGAATTATATATTGTTCACAATAACAACGTATTTGTAAAATGTAAATAAATAAAACCCATAGAGAAACAACTCACTATAGTGATATTAGGGCATGCATGGGCAAGCTACTTCTTCTTTTTTAAGTAAAACTAATTTTCTATATGCCACAGCTCTAGCAAACAAGATGAAGCTTCTAAAACCTGGGCCTTTTCATCCGTTCTTCAAACTCAGATATTTTTCGGCTGTCTTGCACACACAGCATGTTTGTGATTTATTATCCACAGATTCTTAAAAGGCGCTGCTCAACTACTGTGATGCTGTGCATCTCCAAAAAACACTTCAGTGGATTTTTGAGGTGTGCGTTGGATCACGCTCCGTTTATCTGTCTATGGATGGACTTGTTAATGTTTTCAGTTACTTTTGTTTTAATGTTTTGGGTTTTTCTTTTACTGGATCTTTTTTTTTTTTCCCCACGCATGCTTTTAAAACCAGCCTGAAGCACTTTCCCAACATTAGAGACATATGAGAAAACACTGACCTCTCAAAGTAACACCATTATCACCAACGTTAAAATACAGTGGTGTAAATAGTTCGAGCAAAGTCAGCGAATCCTCTGAAATTTACTGTCTGAGTCTATTCTTTCCTCTGTCTGTGCAATGTTTCATCTCCTACTGGCTGTTACAGACCCCAAAGCAGAATATTTCAAATCAAATGCACTTTATTGCTGCCCCACAGGGACTTTTCTTCTTCTTTTTTTTTTGGAAACAAAAATGCTACAGCAGCTGCAGAACAATACACACAAAGGTCAAGGACATACCATACACAGAGTAAAGTATACAGAACAAACTGTATTAAATTAATCCATTTTTTTTGCACCTGCCCTAAAACATTTTAAAAAGGTAGAGACGATTACAGTATCATTCCTGTTGAACACCTGGTGTTCAACTTGTGATTAATTCCTCTGTAAAACCAGACATTAAAATGTTAAACTGGCTGTGTGAGAATAAAGTGCCAGACTAAAGACGCAGGGCTTATTACAATACATATGAAAACTGATTTATTTTACACCTAAATGTCTGCCTATGTGCCAGTCTGATCACATCACCTTCAGTTTTAGATTTTAGATCAACTGTGTGAGCGTCATTTTAATGTCTGGTTACCAATATGACAGTATAAATAGTCAGCATTCTACATTTTGCCCACATTTGCTCATGTTGCAATTTGTTTTGTAAATTGGGCCATGATAGTTTGTCATCGTAAAAAAAAAGTGGGTCCCCACATAAATAGTTTGGCAGACACAGCCTTATGTAATATTGCTTTGCAGTGCAGCGGAGTAAAATGTCAACATGATGGAAGCGCTGCTCGCACCAGTACGAGTCTGTGGAGGAAACGCAGCCTCCGAGCCAATATCCTGCACAAACGGTCCACCTGTGTGCTCCATTTTAAATCGCTGTCCATGTGAGTACGACTGAATTAAAACTAGCACTTAAAAAGGTCCAGTTTGTAAAATATACAAGATTTATCTATTAAATAAGTTTACAATCACCTAGTTGTATAAACTGTTGTTTTTTCATTGATATCAGGGGCTGGGTCAGCTCTACAGTGGTGCATGCACCATTTTGGACCTGTGTGTTTTTACAATGGCCCACAGTGGACAGACTAAACTTAATTTGAGTTTTGATTAGGTTAATCAGTTAAATGAAGGCTGCATGGTTTCTTCAAAACACTCGGGAGGAAATGATGAGGTGAGGGATATTCATGTAATAATAACACTTTCCCATTATACAGTTCTAGCACTAATTGGCTTGACTCTATACAGTTTGGGTATCAGGTACATCGTTTCCCTTACTATAGTTCCCACTCAACATGGACGGAGTCGTCGCCACACAGCTGCATGAAACTTCAGTGATGTTGTGTTATACATGACACAAACACACAAACTAGTGACGAGTAAAGCAGTTGTTTTCTGTGCTCTGAATCATTAGAATCAGTTATGAGAAAAGATCAGTTCAGTACTTTCTACATGACTCAGTCGGACACAGTCACTGAGCTGAAATACGGCTGAACAGGTTGTGATTCATCTCGTGGTCGCCAGCTTTCGGCAGCGTTGTCGCTAAATACACCAGACTCCTCTGTTAAATATTGAGATTTCAGACATTTCCTTGCTAAATGTTGGAGATTAACGCATGTTTTCAGGATTTTTAAGTCTTTTTAACTGATCTAGAGTTCGGCTTGATTCCTGTGTCGGACATCACGCTCATGACTCAGTGGTCAGCAGTCTGTCGACGTCACATTTTAGTATCAACACAGCTCACATGGAACCTCGCCAGAGCAGGTGCTAAAACATTTACCAGGTTCTATTCCTGATGGAAAAGAAAAAAAAAAGAGTAGAGTCGAGCCGCTAGAACTGGAAAATAACTGTTGTTAAATTTCACACACTGTACCTTTAATACTTGACACCATCTGTGCCCTAAAACTGGGACACAGCTGGGGGATTATTGAAAAAACATTTTATATATATATTAAAAGGTTATAGGTTAGAATAATGTTGAAATAACACCCAGCAGTGCAACAATTTTGACAATTACTATCACAAGATTTATTTAATTGGCATGTTTATCTCATGGTGATAAGTACTGATACACAGCACAGGGCGGGTGGTATGATTTGACATTTAATGGACTAAAAAACACTGTTTATTTGAAGCCATTTTCATGCATCACTGTTTTTAAAACCCAGATTGAACTCATTTCAAAACACAACATGCTATGAAGTACAGCAACTAGCTTAACATTGTTAGCTCATATCTCTTACTGTGTTAACAGGGAGCTAAAACTCTATCTATTAACGTGCGATATTGTGGAGATATACACAAGAAAGTCAAATTGACTTCAAATTCACTGTCATTTGTCAACTACAACGTAATTGCTAAGTTAGCTTGCTAACCCTAGTTTACATAGCAACCGCCGTTGCTAACCACATAGCGTCGCATCCTAGCACCTGGGCCTGCGGCTGCTAGATAACATCCACAAATAGTCACAGTCTTACCATTGGTCACGAATGGTTTCCTTCCACGCAAGAACGGCTCTCATTTCCCCCGTTCAACAAAAACAACGCTGGCGTTTTGTGAATCAACAGGTTGTTTGTTTCATGGATCCGTTTTTCGTACTAAGCTCTTCTCGTGCTCGTTCGCGGTGAGCAGACGCCACTTCTGGGTTGCCAGGTTTGAGTGAAAAGACGCAAGATCAGTGTTAGCTTACACCTATGGCAAGGCTTTTTAACATTTAATGACTCATAATTCAATAATAATAAACACTGACTGTCTGGATTTACCATTACAGATGTCGTCATTTCATTGTGTGACTCGTTTGAATTGTGATTATCTGTGACGTCATTTTTACTAGTCAAAACTGAGATAGCTACTACTTCATTCTGACTTTCTGAAACTTAAATCAATATATCTAAAAGGGACAATGTAGATATCTTCAATTGAGGATAGTTTAAGATATGTTGAACTTGAATTATGACAACTAGTAATAACGTTGTAGTTATCTGATACTGGAATTAGAGATATCTACAATTCAGTTGCCGCTTGCCATACACACCAAAAGCCATGAAATACAAGAACATAACCAAAACTACAAAATAGTTTGATTTCAGACTGTTTTAGAATGAAGCAATGATATATATTCAGAATAATATAGCATTAGAATAAGTTACCAGGTTACAGTCCAACTGTCACTAGATATTGAAGAACTCTAAGGCAAGTAACTATTTCGCAAAACTCTAGTCACAAAAATCAGCTTAAAGTGACCTTAATTGCGTTAAACAGTTTAACCAATATGTGGAAACACCTGGATGTGACAAAAAGGTAAGACTGTAAAAATCAACCCAATAAAAACCTAATTTCATAAATTTAGGAATGTATTTGTTTTATGTCCATTTATTTGTGTTATATTAAGAGGGACAGCACATTTAGGAATATCATATAACATGTACAGCAATAATGCCACCAGATAGTAGTGATAATTAAATTTCTATCCGTACTCCCAATGGGTACATTGATGTATCCCATTAAAATATGCATACATACAGTTACATACATCTCAACTTATACAGTCCAGGCACAAACAGACATAAAAGAACATCAATCGGTAAATATTCCACAATTATCCTATGTAATAGAATGTAAATTGTGTTGTACATTCACATATTCCGGATCCAAACTGCACATGGAGTCCATAGACCCTGCTTGTGCTCAGCCATAGTATTATTCACACACTCACTCATCCTCCACATGAAATTATACGTAAATGTTGGAAAGCTGGGACATTCTCCCTGAAGACCATGCCAATGCGGAAAACTGACCGATCTGGCAACACCGCTCGGATGTGCTCGCTACTTCCTGCACGCTGAGGAGCTGTTGTGTGTTTTCACAGCAAACTCACTTCCACCCTCGCTGTTGTCTTCAGAGCTTCACAAAGAGGACAGAGAGGACAGAGAGGACACACTCGTCTCCACGCCTTTACGCACGTGAGTCATGTGGTGCAGTTTTTAAATCTGTTATACTGTATAACATTCTACTTTGACCTTTGATGTACAGTATGTGGTGATTTTACTGTATGTGATGTTGAGATTCGATATTTTGACGTCATTCGTGTTTATTTATTACTTTTACCACCTCAGAGTCTACTTCCATCACAGCCAGGATCCAAAAAACAACACTGCTTGTAAAGAAATGCATCCCATAGACAGTGACATCATCCAGCTGGAGACCAGTGGAGACAGAAACAACCAAAGTAAAGAAGACAAAGAGGATTTGTGCCACATTTCCACCACGATGCCCACCGGCTGGATCAGAGAGGTTCGGCAGAGGCGAGGAGGCAAGACAGCAGGCAAACTGGACGTGTACATTACAAGGTGACTTTGTTTACTTACAATCCTTTTTTGTTTAAACAGAATTTTAAAGAGAAACAACAATAGATCAA
The DNA here is from genome assembly GCF_019176455.1 of Solea senegalensis. Classification (NCBI taxonomy): domain Eukaryota; kingdom Metazoa; phylum Chordata; class Actinopteri; order Pleuronectiformes; family Soleidae; genus Solea; species Solea senegalensis. The sequence continues at coordinate 15,682 of NW_025322479.1, forward strand.
ATCAGTATTTGCTGTAATTATGCTGAGGGTCCCTGACTTCAGACTTTGCATATGGATCAGTATCTTATTGATATTTCTGTCGTTTCAGTCCTCAAGGGCAGAGGTTCCGGTCAAGGTCATCCCTGCACGCTTTCCTCCTCAAAAATGTAGAAGACAACTTGGACATAAGCCTCTTCAGTTTCACCGCATCCAAGGATGATGTCACCGCAGCGTCACAAATGCTTCCCACCCAAATCAGAAAGGGCAGAACAAAGAAAAAGCGTGCTAATAAACAAGAGGAGACGACAGAAAACCTGGATCCACCTCCAAATGAATCTACAAGAGCCGCTTGCTCCCGCAGAAGAACTCCAGAAGCAGATGTAAAGAGTGCAGATGATACTAATCACGTTAGTGATGTTTGTCCAGAGGAAACTGATGAGACAATTTCTGTAATTCACAGCAAACATCAGCATACAGATATACTGTATATCTATGTATCTGTACATATATGTGTGTGTGTATATGGAATCTTTTCACTGACTTCTTGGGTGTTTAATTACCCCAAGAAGAACAATGAAGTGTGATATTGGCTGGAGAATCGGAGCACAGTGGTGATGAAAGGGAAGTTGAGCCATAAGGCAAAGCTCTCGACCGACTGGTCAATCGTGGTTCCTGCCCTCACATACATTTGAACCCTGACGTTACCCCAAACTACAATTTCATCTAAACAGTGTTAAACAATGTTGAAAACTGCCTGGACATTTCGGCCTCTGGTGTTATTTATAGACCATTGTCATCCACATAACTTTGTTCTCGTCTTGAAAATAAGAAGAAAAACAAAAAAATTAAGAAAGAAAAAGGTTCATTTCAGTGTCACAGACACTAGCTATGGTAACATGGACACAAGCAGTGTAACAAGTCTAACAACAGATCCAAGCATCACTTCCTGATCCATGTAAACGTGACGTGTTTCACAGTGCCCACCTAGTTGGTGATGAAAGGACAAAATGGGGGACAGAGGTCAGGGAGGAAAGCCAAGCGGAAGTGAAGCTTCCGTTTCCAAAGAATTAGCAAACACAGCACAGGTCAAACTAGTTCCGACTGAACGACAGAATTGCGATCATTTAATTTTGCGTCTATGTAATAAGTAGAAATGTTACACTTGTACCAAATCGGACAAAGCATCTCATCTCTCGCCCACTCTGTATGATTTTGTCTGACAAAATAGTTTTTCATTATCGGCACGATATCGGTATTAAAATGAATTAGTGTGATATTGGCAAACGGGGCAAGATCCGCTGGTTTGATTAATGATTTAAACAGGAGGCTGAAAAATCTACCTCCTTGACTGCTATGCTAGCGCCCCTTACAGCTATTATTTTTGTGTTGCTGCTTATTTATTTTGCACAATAAAAGATTTTTTTTATAGCTACACCAGCTACTATGTGTGTATGTTAATTTCCCGTTTCTATTGATCCCCCGTATATCAGCATAAATTGGATAAAAGTCCAAAATCGTGCTTTTTACTTTTCAGTCTTTTTTTGCCAAATGGTTCATTCGCATTGTGCAATAAATTGACGATGCCATTTTCACCAAGTAGTGCACGTGGTTGTCTTCAACGGTGGTTTCAAACATGTGGCGGTGCAACTGTGGGAATAGAGTTTTGCCACTGCTGTAACGTAGTACCTGGTGTGAAACGGTCGATGCTAGGTTGCTTCTGTGGCGATGTTTGCCAGAGGTCGTTCTCAAAATCCTTTGAAAACTACGCTCTGCCTCGGTACATACGGCAATAACTCCTGACGACGGCTTCTGCAAACCTCCACGCCCCTTCGACAGGAAGCAGGGATGGACAGTGGAGTCAGAGGTTAGTGCACCGGCGCAAGGGATGCAGTTATGTTTCTCCTTGATCTTCTTCACCACAAAGCCAGCCATGTAACTGATGGCAGCTTGTTTATATTCAGAGACTGCGTCGATGTTTGGGCAGACTGGTTCATCATGATCAGACCGTGGCTGTTCAACAGGTTTCAAGTCAAACCTGCGCATTGTGGTTACGGTCGCAGGTGTTGCCCCCATGATTTCAGCGTCATCCCAGATGAGGCGATTTCCTGTTCCGATCTTGACTTGAAGCTTAGCCAGAAGACGCTTGTAGGCCGCTGTGAACTGCTTTGCAGTTGGATTGTTGTCCGATCCAACTTGTCTTCTGATGGAGAAAAAGAAAAGCTCCAGGTGATCTTGACATAGTTTGTTTGTGAGGAGGAACATGCACGGAGCATTTGGCTTTTCAACCAGATCATGGAAAATGCTACGCACACTTCTTAAGCTGGCAACGAAGCCAATGACGCATGTTCGCCGTTTTCCAGAGTGTACAGGCATTCCTCTTTCATCCTCGAGGGCCAGAAGGGCCTCTTCTGCTTTCAGCAGTATATTTCCTCTGCTTTTTATGTTTGACCTCTTTGTCGGTTTTTTGTTTCGTTTACCGAGGAGGTTCCTGCTGTTGAGAACATCAAGAGCGGCATCAATGGTTCTCAGGAAGTCCACAGTCTCCTCACATCCTCTGAACTGTGGCAAATGCAGATGCTTGTTGCAGTATTCCAGAGCATCTGCTACACTGCTGCTAAAAACCTGAGTTGCAAGTCTTACCTTCATCTTCTCTTTCTCCCACCGTTCATGTGCCATCTTTAACTTGTCTCCCAGTCTCTGGCCTTCTACCTCTTGAAGTTTGCTAAGCTCCACGATGTATTGCCACCTAATGTCTCCTCTCGCGGTTTGAAGCAAACCTCCCTCGGCCAGCGTGTTCCTCAGCAGTTTTGTCATATGGCATACGTCCAAAAGCACGTGGACAACTTGTGAGTAATCAGCAGGATTAGGAAACGATGGTGTCATTGAATTAACCTCCAAATTCACCCCAAGTGTTTTTAACATGGTGAAATGACACGCTGGTCCATCGCAGGTCAAAGACGCTGTGCGGACGCCGGCATATTGAAGTCGTAGAAGGCACTCGGTGATGATGTTAGCACGCTCCTCACCAGTCAGTGAATCTACGAAGAAATACGCCAATGGGATTTTCCACGATTCATCGATCGCAACGGCCATGACAACAAATGCGTCTCTTGCTGGTGGCAGGCTGTCGTCAATGGCCCCACAACCAGGATCCACGTATCCATGGAGGTTCCCTTCAGAATATTCCACATGCTTGCAAATGGACATTTCACCCACCATTAAAGCGCAGATGGTTTGTCTGCCCTCTTTCTTTCGGTCTTCTGCGTGGGTCTGCAGTGCAGAAAACGAAGCTCTTGTGAATCCTGGGTCTGCAGAGACGCTGCTGTAATACTTCCTAATAGTGTAAGGAAGCGGCAAGAAAAGGTCAAAATTGTCTCTCACAAAAGCATACGCCTTTGCAGAGTAGAAGTTCAGCGTAATTGCAAATGAGCGCAATTCTTCTGGCACTTTCGACATATTTCCACGTCCCAGTCTGGTGAGAATTGTCTTTGGCACCGCACTGAAGGAGTTCTCCAGCTTCTCTGCACATCCAGAGGAAATCAGGTTTTTCTGCTTGAGCACACCGATGACCTGAGACAGAGAATCCACTCTTATTTTCAATTTGTTTTCTAATCTAATTCTTTTTCCACGATCACCAAGCGTTTCACCAAGTGAAACCAACTCAAATGGGCGTTTCAGTGTTATGTTGGATTCCCTCGCTGCGTCAGTGTGGTCCAGAGTGCTTGACGTTGCCACCGATACTTTTGAAACTGGTACTGCTTGTGTGTCTGTAGTAGCAGTATTAGTAATCTTGATACTTTGTGTTTTTGTGTCCTTGTCATTGTGATACAGTACAGCTGACCCAACATCATCACGGCTGTCAATCAACTCCTGTTTAACAACAACTCTGTCACTATCCAAGAGCGCTGGCCCATCCTGTGCTGCTTGTTTCGCATACATGTGATCGACAACGTGCGGGGCTCGGAAACTCACCTGTGCATTCCTGCTTTTTTCCTGAGTTGACCTCGACTTATATAACATGGAGAGATTAAAAATGGTGGGGACGGCTGTCGACGTTAGCCGCTTTCTCCCATAGTTGACAGTGAAACAGCCTTCTTCAAAGTGAAGAGCACACAGCCTGGAGTTCTTATTTGGAGTCCAATTCCTGCGCCTGAGATTGCCCACCCACTGACGAAGCCTCTTGCGATCGCTCAGTGGAAAACTGTAAAACCATATTCAAAAATGATATTTTCATTTGTTTAGTATTATACATGTTCATGTCCATCTCTTTCACGTTTATATATGTTGTACTTTGTATATATAACATAACATATATGTAAATAAACTTCAGCGCCGTCTGAAGCCCTGCCTGACCCCCATCGCCGATATTTTTTAGTGATACTGGGAAAAAAATCCAGAAAGGGATATTTCGCTGATTTTTCCTGCATCGAGACCAAAAATGCAAATACCTAGATTTATCAGACCTGGACTACATAGTCCCAGAGAGGCTGTAGATTATTTAAAACACTTTCTGGTTAGTGAAACATTTGACCTATATGTGAAAAGGCAAAAATGGGACATTTTACTGATTTTTTCCTGCATATAGACAACATTAGACCAGGTCCAGATCAAAAACTTCTCACCGAGACTAGTTGACAGTTGGAGGAACAAAAACAAACGTGACAGCTGCAGAGGAGTCGGATTCAAACCAAATGAACGTGGTGAATCACAGTTTTGCCTGTTAACGAATGCAATTTTGTTTACATCCATTTTATTTATTGTTTTGATTGTGTTTGGTTTTTAATCCACTGCATGTTTTGTTAACAGAGACTGAGAGTCCATTTTTGGTTGTTTTGTTCATTATTATTATTATTATTATTATTATTATTATTATTATTATTATTATTATTATGTGGACATTTAAAATGTCTTCCAGTTCCAGGGTTAAATATTCTTTAAAAATAAAAGCTTTTTGATCTTGGAAAAGGTGCATTATTATGCCATTATGCCACTTTAGAAAATTTTGTCACTTTAGAAAATTTTGTCACTTTAGAAAATTTTGTATGCTTGTTATGCGCCAATGACACCAGAACAAATTCCTTGTATGTGCAAATCGTACTTGGCAATAAAGCTCTTCTGATTCTGATTCTGATTCATTATCATTGTTTGAGATGAAATTGGCCTCAGAGACGACACAACATTAATATAGAACTAGAGAATTCAAATATTTGTGAAGAAGTTTGAAAATACTTTGCCTTTGAATATTTACTGTAGTGTCTCTCACACACACACACACACACTGTCAACGGTCAACTTCATCTTTGCCTCAGTATTTCAGGTTTCAGTATCCTAAAACCGCTCCTAAAACCGCTCCTAAAACCGCTCCTGTCTAGACCTCCTGTCTAGACCACATTAGACTATAATAACTTCTATACCTAGACTAGACAAACCTGGACTGGATAGTCCCAGAGAGGCCGTAGACTATTTAAAACCCTGTTTGTGGAAATGATTCAAGTAGAACTTTCACACACTTCTTCTGTGGTACTTTTTATATACTTTGACTATAACTTACCAAAAAAGTGGTCGTTGGCTGTCTGAGCGACTTGTGCAGTTGAGGGCAGCACATGAGGGCATGACGTTGAACCAGCTGGACCAGGGCACGCGAGATTCGTCCGTTCGGTCCCACAATCCGACCTAAATCGTGTCCTCGACCACCTTTATCAACTCGGAACGAATTATAAACATCCCATTTTCCCGGCAGACCAACCAGGATACTCTTAATGAACGACGTCAGCCACCAGCGACAAAGACTTCCCTGCTCTCAAAACGGCTAATGCTAACCCGGGAGAGAAACCCGTCCACCGTCCATCCGTCCACCGTCCACCGTCCATCCGTCCACCGTCCATCCGTCCACCCGAAACGAACAACGGTGGAAACTCCGGTTAAAGACGCCAAGTTAAAAACTGCCAGTGAAATAGTCTAACTTCCGGGTTTATGTCCGGGTCGTGCTGCCCATAGAGCATGCGCAGTCTTGTGCGCGCAGTAAGTGTGACTCCCATAATGCCTCTCGGCTACGTGCACGAACAGCCAAAGGTATGATGGCAGTAACGCAGTGTACTTCGGTTCATATAGTGATTTGTCGTAATATTTATTTATAAAATATTCAAGTAAAAACTCATAATCGCCTTCATTTATTCACATTTCTCATCAAGTTTTTATATCGCACTGACGTTCACGAGACGCCACATGACCGCGCTTTGCTGCGCTCGTACACACCTGTGACGTCACTGGGAAGTAAGATTTTTCTGGGCTGTTTATGGCCTTTAGGAAGATTTTACAAATATGAAACTCCACGAATTAAAAATATAGCATATTAAGATCTATAGAAGCATATGTCCATGTCTCGAGGTGTCCTGTGGACACTTTTACTATACTATTTTTTGGGCCGCATAGGTATTTTTTATGGAAGCCCATTTCCGCCAGTGTGATGGAAAGAAAATCCTGTAATTCATTATATTGAGATTCTAGCTCAATAGAGTAAACAAAAGTCTTAACTAAATAAAAAACAAAACTACTGTAACATTTGTCCTGCAAACCAGAATTATAAAGTAAAAAAAAAACCCAAAAATAAAATAAAGTATTTATTTGTTTACAATTGAAAGTGTTCAAACGGACGAACCCCCCGTAACTTAAATAACTACATCTTCAGTTCCGGTAGGAACTACTCTGTGTTCCCCTCCTGATACACAACAGCCGCGTTTTAATGTGTTAGATTTTTGAAAAATGTCAGATTTATTTTCACATTGTCATGTTGATTAATGGCAGCTCAGTTTTATTTGTTGTTGTTTTTTTAAATAACATCCCGGAACTTTATCCGGCGGGCTGGCGGTCATGTTTTGATGTCGGACCACGGATGTGAGCCATCGCTCACGACATGTGAGCGATGGCTTCATCCGCTCAGGAGGTGATTCTGCTCGGTGTGTGTGACGGAGAGCTCGAGCCAAAGAGACACCGGTCCTCGCACCTCACTAACAAAGTGGGGGGTCACCCGGACTGGTCTCCGGTCATCTCTCCGCCGTGGCCCCGCTGTGGTCACTGCGGAGCCCCGTTAGCTCACGTGGCTCAGATCTACTGCCCCCTGGAGGCGTCGCCCTACCACAGGACCCTGCGTCTGTTCGCGTGCCCGGGTGCAGAGTGCTGCGGCAGGGCAGAGAGCTGGAGGGCGATCCGCTCTCAGAGTCTGGAAGCTGAGCGGGAACCCAGCAGGTCTGCGCCCGCTCAGGAGGCGCCTCTGTCGGCCACAGACTGGTGTGACAGCGCTGACGACTGGGGCGTGGAGGAGGAGGGTGACGGCTGGGGAGGAGGAGGGGGAGTGAAGGAGGAGGCAGAAGGTAGGTGGCGCTACAAGCCACTCACTCTGTCACACCAAAGTCCATAGAGAAGATCAGTGATTTTAACATCACACACACACACAGGAGCTGTTGATCCACTGCTGCCATCAAAAGTCTGTCAGAGTTCAAATGTCTTATTGTGTGATTTCAGGGTTTGAAATCCTTTGTTCAGGTTAACCTCAGTGACACAAAGTGACCACACGAGGCAGCAGAGGACCAGCAGCTCCTGGACTTTGGTGTGGGAGAGTGAGTGGTTTACAAACTTCAGTGTCCTGTCTGACAGTGAGATGAAGACTGACTTTATCAGGACCTCCTTCAAACAAACATTAAAAACAGTCTTCCCTACCTTAGAAGTGACTCTGGGGTTCAGTGACATTGACATCAGCTGCATCTGAAACACAAATTCTCAGTTCTCATTTGTTCTCCCCAATGCTTGATTTCCTCCTGTGGCTCAGCAGGGGGCGCTGTTCTCAGCTGCAGACTCCAGGACCTCTCTTTGGGAGAGTCACATGACGACGTTCCTGTTTTCCGCTCGTTCTTCGTCAGTGTGGTGGATGAGTCGGATCTTCGCGGCGAGGACGACCTGGACCACGCCCAGCAGCTGTTGAGGGAGTACGAGAGTAGAGAGGGCGTGGCAGTGGGCGGGCTGGACTGTGGCGAGGGCGTCGGCGATCGTGGGCAGGAGAAGTACGAGAAGTCAAGAGCCAGACACGGAGATGCCATCTTCTCCAGGTTCATGAAGAGGATCTCGATCTGTCCTCAGCAGATCTTGCGTTACTGTCGTGGCGGGAGGCCGCTCTTCATCTCGGAGCCGCCAGCGAACACGGCTCCGGTGGTGGCGCCGTGCGGCTCCTGCGGAGGATCCAGAACGTTTGAGCTGCAGCTGATGCCGGCGCTGGTCAGTCAGCTGCGGAGGAAGGACGCCGAGGCGGAGCTGGAGTTCGGGACGGTTCTGGTTTACACCTGCACCAACAGCTGCTGGACAGAAGGCTCTGGATCAGCCGTGGAAGAGTTCTGCTATGTTCAGGGCGACCCGGACCAGAAGCTGTTTAAATGAGATTGGTCAGATGGAAGCTGCTCGTCTGGTGGACCTTCTCTCTCCATTACCAACGTCAACATCCACCCGGGACAACCGAGTGCCTGTGAACGCTTCACAACGTCCACTTTTCATGACAGATGTTCTGATTTCACTTTTATGTCCAATACAATATGACAATTTTGACAATATTCCACCTCCTGCTGTTTGTTTTCCTCTGCTTCGTCTTCTTCTTCTTCTGTGTCTACGGTTTCTCCTGCTGCTGCTTTTCTAATTATAAAAACACAGGAGATTTTTCTTTCCGTTTAGTTTTTACTTCAACCTTATGATACATTTCAATAATTCAGCGTCTTAAAGCTTCACACCAGAAGAGTTCCTCCAGGTTGAACAGCAGTGATGTCGTACAGTGAAGGAAACATAAACTGAGATATTTAAAAAATATAAAATAAAATCAGCAGGATTTAAGTGTTAACAGATCAGATCCAGAGTATCAAAAATAGATTTCATAATGAATTAGCCAATAAATAACAACACAAGTCTCTGATTGTTGTAACGGTGTCGCATTACAACACCGTACCGTCGATTTACAGCCCTTTTTTAAATCAGTTTTATTCAACAATTTCCCCTATTTGTTGTGCAAAAGATTTTTTTAAAAACAAAGAAACATCTTTGGTTTGTCGCTGAGGTACGAGTTAGCGCTAAGATTCCTGAGACAGAGGAGGAAAGAACCGTGTGACACTCGTGTGGTTTTCAGGCACTTGAAAGTCAGTGTTTGTGATTGTCGGCAGAAGCTGTTACTGAGACGCTCTGTGGAATTTGGAGTCGTACTGGTGGTACTGGTCCAACTGGTCGAGGCGCACAGCGGCGCTCAGACCGCTGATGTCTCTGTCGATGACCTCGTTCACTGCAAAACACACACAACCACCAAACAGGGTTATTACTTTCATCCATCTTCGACCGCTTTGTCCTCCACTAACTACTAACTAACTACTTAAGAGTGTACTAAAAACAAACAAACAACTAGACAGTAAAAATGATATAGGACTATAACTACTGTTTTTAAGCTTCTGAAATATGAATATTTTCTGGTTTGTGGACCAAACGACACGTTTGAGAACGTCACTGGGTTAAAGGAGGTTTTCTTTTATAAAATGACTGCATGAACAGGAGTGAAAACTGAGCTGCAGTTTCCCCAACAGACCACCAGAGGGAGCACCACGACACAAACTGCTGCTTAAGATAAGATAAAGCACGGTAAGACTAAGGTAAGGAATAACGAGCAGGGTTTCCCTCAGGTACTTTGAGTCAATGCTGAACATGGAGCACATGGAGTTTAAAGAAAACCATACAAGTTACAGAGCCTTGCTTGATCTTACCAAATGACTTGGCTGTGACTACTTCTCCAAACTTCAGCTAAATTATTTAAATGTATATTTTGATAGATTTAACTAGAGTGAAAACAATTGTACTTTTTTGTGTTTGTTAAAACAGTATTTCAAGAGTGCCTTTGTGTAAGACTCTATAGTTAATGTTTAAATATTGTTAATGCATGTCTTACACAATGACACATAATAGTCCTAATTTCAAACTTCCTGTCAACATTTTTTTTTACAAAAACACGGTGACCCAACCACCATAAGATCAAGTAAACTCAAGTATGATAACACAAGATGGATGAAGAGGTGAGATGAAGTAAGACGGATCAAGTAAGACAAGATAGCAGAAGATAAGTTAAGGAAAGACAAGATAGCAGAAGATAAGTTAAGGAAAGACGAGATAGCAGAAGATAAGTTAAGGAAAGACGAGATAGCAAGACGAGATAGCAGGAAGTTAAGGAAAGACGAGATAGCAGAAGATAAGTTAAGGAAAGACGAGATAGCAGAAGATAAGTTAAGGAAAGACAAGACAGCAGAAGTTAAGGAAAGACATGATAGCAGAAGATAAGTTAAGGAAAGACAAGATAGCAGAAGATAAGTTAAGGAAAGACGAGATAACAGAAGATAAGTTAAGGAAAGACGAGATAGCAGAAGATAAGTTAAGGAAAGACAAGATAGCAGAAGATAAAGGAAAGAGAGATAGCAGAAGTTAAGTTAAGGAAAGACAAGATAGCAGAAGATAAGTTAAGGAAAGAAGATAGCAGAAGTTAAGGAAAGACAAGATAGCAGAAGATAAGTTAAGGAAAGACAAGATAGCAGAAGATAAGTTAAGGAAAGACGAGATAGCAGAAGTTAAGTTAAGGAAAGACAAGATAGCAGAAGATAAGTTAAGGAAAGACAAGATAGCAGAAGATAAGTTAAGGAAAGACGAGATAGCAGAAGATAAGTTAAGGAAAAACGAGATAGCAGAAGATAAGTTAAGGAAAGACGAGATAAGATAAGATAGCTGAGGTGATTGTTCATGTGTCCAACAGAGTGTTACACAGTTACAGTGTTACAGCAGCACAGTTAAGAGAATCAATCAAATGTTTCATTTCAACACTAAACATGACTGAATTATCAATGTTGTTGTGTGTGTGTATTTACAGAGCAGAAAATGGCCCCGCCTCCGCTTCAGTCTATTCATAGCAGAGCGAGTGAAACCTGAAACTGAGGAGACAAGACTCTAATGATCATCATTATCGTCTTCAGTCACTAACACTAACACACCGCTCACTCTCCCACACCAAAGTCCATAGAGAAAACCAGTGATTTTAGCTGCTGGTCCACTGCTGCCTCGTGTGGTCACTTTGTGTCACTGAGGCAAATCTGAACCAAGGATTTTAAACACAGAACTCCATCACGAAGTTCAAATGTTTGGTTTTGTGACTTTGGCTTTTAAAATAATCCGCTCAGATTGACCTCAGTGACACAAAGTGACCACACGAGGCAGCAGTAGACCAGCGTCTGTCTCACAGTGAGATAAAGACGTGGACACGTTCTGAAGACATTTTAAGAGTCGAGACTTTTGTTCAAAATAGAAAAAAGATTCAGACATTTTCAGTCAGTGGCAGCCATGTTAGGAACTGATGAAGGAGCTTCAGTGATTCCTTTCCTTATCTCCTTTAGCATAGGATACACTGCACTATCCTTGACTGAAGTAAAGGACACAAAGCCGTCCCACAATTCTTTGCTGTTGCAACACTTAAAGTGATGTACCGTTATAGTTTGAACAGCTGACACTGTTTTAAAGAAATGACAATGTTAAGAAAGGCAAGTCGTTTGACCTTTACATCACGCACACACACATACACAGTGTTTGTGCAGGAGTGTGTTTGTGTGTGCGTGCGCGTGTGTGTGTGAGTGTGTGTGTGTGAGTGTGTGTGTGCAGGAGGAGGCTCAGAGGCCTGACGACAGCTGCTGCCACCAACTGAGACACTGCAACACACACACACACGACTATTATTAACCAGGATCACACAGAGACAGACACAGACACAGACACACACACACACACACACACACACACACACACAGACACACACACACAGACACACACACACCTAACTATTATTAACCAGGATCACACACACACACACAGAGAGACAGACACACACACACACACACACAGACAGACACACACACACACACACACACACACAACTATTATTAACCAGGATCACACAGAGACAGACACACACACACACACACACAGACAGACACACACACACACACACACAGACACACACACACACAGACACAGACACACACACACACACACACACACAACTATTATTAACCAGGATCACACAGACACACACACACACACACACACACACACACACACACACACACACACACACAGACACACACACACACACACACACACACACACACACACAACTATTATTAACCAGGATCACACAGAGACAGACACAGACACACACACACAGACAGGCAGACAGACAGACACACACAGACAGACAGACACAGACAGACAGACAGACAGACAGACTGTTGGGCACAGAGAACAGAGTTTCAGACCTGAATCTGATGAGTCTCAGGCCTGAATCTAAACAGTCTAAAGAGTCTCAGACCTGAATCTAAAGAGTTTCAGATCTGAATCTAAAGAGTTTCAGACCTGAATCTAAAGAGTCTCAGGCCTGAATCGGAGTCTGTGTTTTCATAGCCCATCCCACCTGTTCAAACATTCTCTGCTTCCTACCGTCATCCAGTGTGATCTCCTGAAGACCCAGGGATCCCAGACCCAGCTGGTCTTCAGGTTCTTGCTTGATGCTCGGCAGAGACTCCTTCTGGGGACCAGTGGGGGTCATGAAGACTCTGCTGGAACTCAAAGATGGAGGTAGTTCCCTCTGAGATCCAATGGGGGACAGCGAGGAGGTTTGAGTAGGCACAGTGAAGGTCTGAAGGGGGACGGGAGAAGCCTGAGGAGGTAGCGGGCACATCTGAGGAGGAACTGTGAAGGTATGAGGAGGCATGATGGACGTCTGAAGAGGAATGAAGGAGGTGTGAGAAGGAAGAGAGGAGGCGGTGTGAGGAAACATCAAAGGAGTTTGATGGGGGACAGAGGGTGGAGGAGGACGGAGACCAGGTTCCTTCTGGGTGGGATGACCACAGGAATCATAATGTGCCACATGTGGGCTGAATCCGGGTGGATTGTGGGAGATGTGGTCCAGCTCCCAGCATTCCTGTTTAACCAGCGGGGGTCCAGCTGCACCAGGGAGCTGACGTCCAACTCCAGGCAGGTAGGTGAAGCTCTGTGTTAGACTCCTCCTTCTCTTCCCGTTTGAGACGTAGAACTGGACTTGGACCGGACTCAAAGTCTTCTTATAGTAAGGAGGGACCTCCACTGTGATGCTGGTCTGAAGGACAGAGAACGTCAAGATTAATCCTTCAGTCAGTCGATATCACATGGAGGACAGAGGGACAGAGGGACAGAGGGACAGAGGGACAGAGATCCTGGAAGCACAGTCAGTTTCTGCTGCTTCAAGATATCACCATAGCAACAATTGTGTCAGACTGTCCTTTTTAAGACTCTGGACGCTCAGACGTCCAGATGCCTCGACATCGCAAAAAGGTTCATAAAGACCTCTTCACTGCAGAGCGTCTTTTTTTGTTTTTGTTTATGTAAATAAATAAATAAAAGGAGTTGAAGGATGTGACGTCCTGGAGTCACATGATTCAATTCAATTCAATTTTATTTGTATAACGTACATGATCTCAAGGCTCTGGACATAGACAGAATCCCAACAGTTCACACAATGAGCAAACACTAGGCATCAGTGGAGAGAAAACATGACCGTCCACAGAGAACGTCTCCACTTACGCTGCTACTTTTTTCTGGCACAACTCTGGCATCCAGGTCCCACAGTGACTTTCCATCTGAGGGACAAAGACATGGACGGAACTTCAGTCAGTTAATAAATCACCACATTTTCCTCCAAAGGTATGAAAGAAAAAAAGAAAAGGAAAAGTTCAAGGCCCATTTATACTCTTTACGCAAAAGAGGGCGGAGCTTTTTGTTCGCTTGCTTTTGCGCTCCCTGGTTTTTCGTTTGCGATTCTGACCATGGGCGGGGCCTTGCAGGAAGCTGCCTGCTGATTGGCTACTGAGTTTTGTAGCGACAGCTAACATTTGTCAGATTATCTTTGAGATATTACGTACGACGACTCCAAGCACGGGTCTACTTCCTGCCCATTAAGCAGTCGCTCGAAAACCCAGTAGCCAATCAGCAGGCAGCTTCCTAAGCCCCGCCCATGGTCAGAATTGCAAACAAAAAAACTAGGAAGTGCAAAGAACAAGTTTGCAGTGCCAGGATAAAAGAATAAGAATAAACACATTTTATGAATGATTAAATCCATATTTTCTTTTTTGTGGTTCATTTGTGTGTTGTTACATAATATCGACACAAATCTAATTTTGTTAGATTCCAGGAGCTGAACCAGCAACACAAGTTGTCACAATTTGCGGCAGACACATGGAAATAGTGAAAATGACTAAGTAATATTCCCCCGCCGCAAAATCTGTTCGCATTTCGTCTCATCTCGGATCAAATTGATCGCTTTTAATGGTCGCTATGTTTGTCAATGCCTGCAACTTAGTACCCGGCACTGCCCCCTAGAGGACGCATCGTGTAATCGCCCTCACCGACGCAAAACACGCATGTATGGTGGTGAGGGACACATTTGATGTGTAAATGTAGTCAGAACTCACCGGGTCCTTTCTCGGTGAAAACTACCCTGGACAGTGTGGAGATGTTGGACCCTGTGATGAGCAGCTCCTCTCTGCCGTCCACTGAGCAGCAGCTGGGACAGAAGCTGTCCACCTGAGGAAGCTCCTGCCCGGAGCGCTGAGCTGCACAACACAACACAGATTATGTTTACATGTCTGCTTGTTTATGGAGATTAAGAACCACTTTAAGAAGAGTGACCTGCAGCACAACACAGATTATGCTTACATGTCTGTTTGTTTATGGAGATTAAGAACCAACTTTAAGAAGAGTGACCTGCAGATTATGTTTACATGTCTGTTTGTTTATGGAGATTAAGAACCACTTTAAGAAGAGTGACCTGCAGCACAACACAGATTATGCTTACATGTCTGTTTGTTTATGGAGATTAAGAACCACGTTAAGAAGAGTGACCTGCAGCACAACACAGATTATGCTTACATGTCTGTTTGCTTATGGAGAAGAACCACTTAAGAAGAGTGACCTGCAGCACAACACAGATTATGCATGTTTGTTTGCTTATGGAGATTAAGAACCACTTTAAGAAGAGTGACCTGCAGCACACACAGATTTTACATGTCTGCTTGTTTATGGAGATTAAGAACCACTTTAAGAAGAGTGACCTGCAGCACAACACAGATTATGCTTACATGTCTGTTTGTTTATGGAGAACCACTTTAAGAACCACTTTAAGAAGAGTGACCTGCAGCACAACACAGATTATGTTTACATGTCTGTTTGAGATTAAGAACCACTTTAAGAAGAGTGACCTGCAGCACAACACAGATTATGCTTACATGTCTGTTTGTTTATGGAGATTAAGAACCACTTTAAGAAGAGTGACCTGCACAAACGATTATGCTTACATGTCTGTTTGTTTATGGAGATTAAGAACCACTTTAAGAAGAGTGACCTGCAGCACAAGCGAGATTATGCTTACATGTCTGTTTGTTTATGGAGATTAAGAACCACTTTAAGAAGAGTGACCTGCAGCACAACAGATTATGTTTACATGTCTGTTTGTTTATGGAGATTAAGAACCACTTTAAGAAGAGTGACCTGCAGCATAACACAGATTATGTTTACATGTCTGTTTGTTTATGGAGATTAAGAACCACTTTAAGAAGAGTGACCTGCAGCACAACGCAGATTATGTTTACATGTCTGTTTGTTTATGGAGATTAAGAACCACTTTAAGAAGAGTGACCTGCAGCACAACACAGATTATGCTTACATGTTCTTGTTTATGGAGATTAAGAACCACTTTAAGAAGAGTGACCTGCAGCAACACAGATTATGCTTACATGTCTGTTTGTTTATGGAGATTAAGAACCACTTTAAGAAGAGTGACCTGCAGCACAACACAGATTATGTTTACATGTCTGCTTGTTTATGGAGATTAAGAACCACTTTAAGAAGAGTGACCTGCAGCACAACACAGATTATGCTTACATGTCTGTTTGTTTATGGAGATTAAGAACCACTTTAAGAAGAGTGACCTGCAGCACAACACAGATTATGCTTACATGTCTGCTTGTTTATGGAGATTAAGAACCAACAATAGTGACATCCTGTAACATTAACATGAGGTTAATGCACGGACACGTCCCCTGTGTATGTGTGAGTGTGAGAAGACGCTGCATCAAAATCAATATAGTAATCTCGGAATAATGGCTGAGTTGTTGCAGGCCTGAAAGCGACACGTTCATATTAGCAGCGACTTACAGCACTCTACGGGAATGGACGCCGTCTGGAGCCACAGCATTTGTCCGTCCGTCTGAGGCACGGCGACTCTGAACACGACTCGCACCCTCGTGTTCTTGCGCCCGATGTCCGTCTCGCCTTTCTTCAGCTCGATGTCGGCGTTGCGCAGCTTCACCCTCGTGTTCTTGCGCCCGATGTCCGTCTCGCCTTTCTTCAGCTCGATGTCGGCGTTGCGCAGCTTCAGGATGCCGGCGCAGTCGATGCTGTGGAATAAATCACATGACGACACACTCTGACCAATCGGTGGAATTTGGAACTATAAGTAGATTTTGGAATTATGAGTACATTTGGGGATTATAAGAAGATTTTGGGATTATAAAAAGATTTTGGGATTATAAAAAGATTTTGGAACTATAAGTAGATTTTGAGATTATAAGAAGATTTTGGAACTATAAGTAGATTTTGAGATTATAAGAAGATTTTGGAACTATAAGTAGATTTTGGAATTTCTCCGCAGTCTTTTAAATCTTTTTAACTTTAATACACAGTTGGACATTGTTGGCTTTGATTCTTGTGTCGGACGTCGCACTCATGACTCTTCAGAGACGACGCCCTCTGACCAATCAGTGACCTTCAGTCTGTTGACGTCACATTTTAGTATCGGCTCAGCTGAACCTCGTCAGAGCAGGAACTAAAAAAAGCACCAGGTACCAGGTTCTATCACTGATGGAGAAGAAAGAAAAAAAAAAGCGAGTGGAGCTGAGCCGAGTCATGTGTAGATATCAGGCTAACCCCGATTCTGGTGCTGTTGAGGCTTCTGTTACCTGGCAGACATGCTGTTTTCTGGAAGCAGAGGGATCTCCAGGACTTTGCTGTAGCCCAGGATCTTCTCCTGGCAGGTGGTGGTGACCGTCTTCCCCGTCACTCGGTGAACCTGGTAGAAGGCGTGGGGGCGAATGTAGCGCTCGTCTGCGGTGCCGATGAACAACAGCATGCTGACCGGCCGCTCGCTAAATCCAATCAACTGCAGACCAAAGTTTAAAGTTTACAGATGTAACGTGTGCAACTGTCTCACCACACGCGCACTCACTCACTCACTCACACACTCACACGCACGCACACACTGCAGACACTACTAGACGATGTGAAGAGACGACAAATGTTCAATTCCCACCGTGTGCAGCATCTTTGAGGCCTTCACACAGCGTTTGAAAACTTCCTCTTGTCATAAATAACAGAATATTCCAGCACAGGCTCTACTAGGGTTGCAAAGGGGCAGAAAATTCCCACGGGAATATATGAGAATTACCTGGAAATGTTTTGATAATTTAAAGAAACTGTGTCTTATAGAGTACATGAATACTTTTTGTTTTGTGCTTTTGCTGGAGTGAAGACTTTCACGACTACCTTTAACAGTACTACTGTCAGTACTTCTGGTACATTATAATAAATGAACTTCAGGTGAAGTATTCTTACTTGTAAAAGAGTCATTTTTACTTTCACTGTAGTACTTGGACTACTTCTGGTGTCTGTGGATGTGAACAGAAACAAAGAAATGACTCTGAATAAAAACATGTTCAGCAGGGTTCCGTTTCCCCTTACGCTCCAGTAACAGATCTGACGATGAAATGCATGACATCAGGTTCGAGCCACGTGAGGGCTGTTTGTGGACTAACAAACCCCTCCCCTGCTGCAGCCATCATTGGGATGATGTTCTGTTTCCTGTGAGATCCAGCAGCTCTCTGCTGTCCTGGTCTTGACACTAAACACAGTGCAGTTTCACACATCGAAGCTCATCTGGCTTCAGCAGCAGCAGCCTGACAATGTGACACCCAAAATAACCCTGCGGGTGTCTGTTTCACACGAGGCCTTGATGGAGCTCTGCTTGCCTCTGCTTGCCTCTGCTTGCCTCTGCTCTCTGGTTCTACAGACGACTGTTCACCATCGACAAGAGCAAAATTAAACTCTGACTTAAAAGCAGCACAATCAGTCCATACATGTCAATTAGAACAACTGATTTTAGCCACCTTTTCTCATTTTTAGTCATTTTAGTCATCTTTATCTCACTGACAGACAGACTTCTGCAACAGGAAACTAAAGTTTGGAAACCACTCACTCTCCCACACCAAAGTCCAGAGAGAAAATCAGTGATTTTAACGTCACACACACACACACACACACACAGGAGTTGTTGATCCACTGCTGCCTCCATTACTGAGTTCAAATGTCTTGTTTTGTAAATTTGGTGTTTGAAATCCTTCATTCAGATTGACCTCAGTGACACAGAGTGACCACACAAGGCAGCAGAGGACCAGCAGCTAAAATCACTGATTTTCTCTCTGGACTTTGGTGTGGGAGAGTGAGTGCTTGACAAGGTTGGCAATCTGTGAAAATATTCAAGATAATCTAAGATTCTGTTAGATTTAAGATAAGGTAAACGAGATGAGCCTTCAGCCAAGTGGCTAAAATCAGTTTTTCTTTACTGTTGTCCGCACTGAAAAAATCCCATTGACAACTCTTATTCAGTTTAACGTTGTCGCAAATAACTAAAAGTGAGTTCAATAAAAAGAAGTGGGAATGCACCTTTACAACGGGGTGTCCTCCACTCACTGCTTTGATGGACCCTCTGCTGCCCTCTGTCTCATAATGAGCCCGGTGGTAGGACTTGGGCTGAACCTCCAGCCTCAGCTCACACTGGTCATACTGGCTGGGCAGAGGCCAGTCGAGAGGAGGGGGGGACGAGGTGCTGTGAGGAGACGGACACAACAAAGACACAACGTCCACATACAGTATGGTGTAAGCTTCATAGAAAGATTGAAACGGACAGCTCACTGCCGAGACACCGGCAGGAAACAGACCATTTTAGCCCATTAACAAAATCAACATTAGGTTTAGTCTATGATATCTCAAGATCACGTTCACGTCTTTATCTCACTGTGAGACAGACTTTTACAACAGGAAGGTGATGTTTGTAAACCACTCACTCTCCCACACCAAACCCCACAGAGAAAATCAGTGATTTTAGCATCGCGCACACACACACACACACACACACACACACACACACACACACACACACACACACACACACACACACACACACACACACACACACACACACACACACACACACACAGGAGTTATTGATCCACTGCTGCCCCCATCACTAAGTTCAAATGTCTTATTTTGAAACCTCTGTGTTTAAAATCCTTCATTCAGATTGACCTCAGTGACACAAAGTGACCACACGAGGCAGCAGAGGACCAGCAGCTCCTGTGTCCCGCAGCTAAAATCACTGATTTTCTCTATGGGGTTTGGTATGGGAGAGTGAGTGGTTTACAAACATCACTTTCCTGTTGTAAAAGTCTGTCTCACAGTGAGATAAAGACGTGAACGTGTTCTTGAGATATCACAGACTAAACCTAATGTTTACACACGATGTCGTAAGAACACGTTTGGAGTTTGTCCAATGAGTGAACGACTCCCACATACAAACACACTGCAAAAGAAATCTGAAGTTCAAGTTTCACTGCAGTTACACTTGACCAGTAGAAGATAAGAACGTGTTAGAGCCAGAGGACTCTCTGATCTATGTTTTATTGTAGATTATAACATTGATTAGACTTAGTCATGTGACCAGCAGAGACACACACACACACACACACACACAGTGTGGTTTCCACGACTTTAGAGGACATTGCATTGACTAACAGCACTTTATTTTACCATTACACAGTTCCAGCACAACTTTTCCAACAGTGATAAAAAATGTGACATCAACTGAAGGTCACTGATTGGTCAGAGTGTATCGTCACTGAAGAGTCATGAGTGCGACGTCCGACACAAGAATCAAAGACAACAATGTCCATAATTATAATCCCAAAATCTATTTATAATCCCAAAATCTACTTATAAATCCTAAATCTATTTATAATCCCTAAATCTATTTATAATCCCAAAATCTTTAGTTCCAAAACATGTGTTAATCTGTAAAATGCCAATACGTAACAGGAGTCAGGTGTATTTCGTGACCGCGTTCACTGGTATTTCAGTTCAGTGACTGTTCTGTTGCTCCGCTCATGCAGGAAGTACTGAATGATTCTTTTTAGTGATTCACTTTCACCCAAAACAACTGCTTTACAAGTCGCTAGTTTGCGTGTGTGTGTGTGTGTTGCATAGAAAACTACGTCACAACAGTTTCATGCACCGTGCTTTGATGACTCCGCCCCTCGTTGAGGAGGAGCTATGAAGTCATGGAAAACCGTACCAAACTGAGTAGAGTCGAGCCGTGCTGGAACTGTGTAGAGGAAAAGCAGCATTACTCTAACCATAGCCATAATTATTACTGGCCTAACGCTAATCTTAGTGAAGAAAACCAAAACGTTATGGTGAACAGTTTAAAGGTCAAAGGTCAAAGAGTCTATGTATTGAACGAGGATGGAGCATTTCTTAACGTAGCCTTCTCCACCGTTGTCCCGCTGTAAACTCCCTCTACCGTGAGGACACACATGACCACATGATCACTGGCACAGATTGTTTACTTTAGAGCGCCGTCATTTGTTGATTAAAATGTCGAACTTTGCGTAACGATTACCGTACTGCACGAGGAAGGACGACGACATGTCATTGAACCGATATCGAGTGTGAGATTTCCATGCAATCTTCTCAGCTCAAAGAGTAAACAATAACATTCACTGAAAGCCAACCTGAACAGAGGAGGGTTTCCAGGTTTGGGTTTGTTCCAGCTGAAGTGGGAGGGAACCTGAAGGAAGAGCTCGGCCAGGCCGTCCTGCTCGTGACCCTCTTCAGAATCCCGCAGCAGTTCCAGCACCGGGTCTCCCTGAGCGGGGAGGAGTCCCAGCGAGCTCCCCGACGTCCTCCTGGTCTTGGAAGGGACGTCCAGCTCCTGGTAGCCGGACATCAGCAGGGGCCCGAGGGCAGGGGCGGGGCTTCCTGCCCACGCGTCTTCTGTCACGCTGTCACGCGGGGAGGCACTCGGCGTGGGGCTGGGTGAGTGGTGGGGGGAGGGCGAGCGGGTGTGGACGCGGGGGTCAGCGCTGGAGTGGCGTCTCTTTCCACAGGGGGAGCTCGGCCTGGACGATGACCTGCGGAGAAAAATCACAATGAACCTGAAGCAGTTCTGACCAGGAGAGACTCGGGGTCCTCTAGTCTGGACAATGTTTTTAGGACCCGAGCGCAGAGAGGTGCAAAGGCTGTGGTGTATTTGCTGTGTTTCTTGTCCTCATGTCCTCACTTGTTGTCCCTTTCTGAAAATGTCTTCAGTTTCTAAAAAAATATCCTCACTTTCTGAAAAAGTCCTCACTGCAGAGGTCAGAGGTCACATTTAGTGACTTAAATCTTCACTATGATGTCATTTCAAATGTTATTATTACTTGCAGCCCTAATCCACGGCTTCTCTGGTCAAACGCCAGCTATTGTGTTCACATTTAACTCTCAGCTTTTCTAATTCCACTCTTCCAATCAGGCACTGGGCAGAGAGGGGATAGTTACTCTTCGTACCTGGACGTGGGTCGACGGTTCAGCCAGCTCTCCTCTGTGACGCTGGTGCGAGGGGAGTGGCAGGGCGACTGATGAGGCGACTGATGGGGCGATAGCGACGGGCTAAAGGCTAAAGGATGTTGGTATTTCTGTTGCCATAACTCCACCCCAAAGGCCCCGCCCCCACAGCCCGGAGACCCCAAAGGAGACCCCAGTGGGGACCCTAGTGCGGGACGTGCCGCATCGCCTAGCTCCACCTCCACATCGTCGTAGATGTGGGAGAAGGACTCGCAGGACGAGAGGTCAGACATCCAGCTCCTGGAAGACATGCTGCTGCAGGGACTTGGGCAGAAGGCCGGGTCCCGGTAGCAGGGGTCAGTCGGCAAATACAACTGGTCTCTGGACCAGGACGCCTCAGAGTAGCCCCCCTCTGCACCACCCACTGCCAAAGCTTCCTGTCCGGTGCTGGGCTCCCCATGGCTGTTAGGAGCTATGGAGGTGATCTGAATACTTGGACAGTCAAACGCTCTGGGGTTCCCCTGGGCTCCATACTGGGGCCCATGCGATTCACAGCCAACATGCTGGTAGTTGTGTGTGCTGGTCAAATATGGGGGGTCGCTTGACAGCTCCTGGTTCACGGACTGTTCCACTAGAGCCTGTGTGGAGGGGGGAGGCCTCCTCACATGGAGATCTGGACCTGGGACGAGAAGATGGCAAAGACGTGGAATCGTTAAAACAGTTAGTTAGTTAGTTAGTTAGTTAGTTAGTTAGTTAGTTAGTTAGTTAGTTAGTTAGTGTATATATAGATGTACAAATGTAGAATAAAATGCAAACTATACATAAAGGTAAAAAGAATAAATGAAGTGGACTTAAACCAGATAAACCAACAAAATCAACAACAATGAATATTTAATGATGTTCCAGTGTAACCTGAGTAACCCAGTCAACACAATAAATACATCGTCCCATCCCTTATCATCATCATCATCATGATTGTGTAGTCTGTGTGTGTGTGTGTGTGCGTGAGAGTGTGTCTGTGAGAGAGACAGAGAGAGAGTGTGTGTGTGAGAGAGACACACACACACACACTGACCTGGTGTCACATGTCACACTGTAGCAGCAGCACTGGACTAGTCATAGTCACAGATCATTATCACACACACACACACACACACACACACACACACCTCTATTAATATCACACACATACTTTGCACATGACATGCAAAAAAGGCAACAAAGCAGCAACTGCGATCTGCTTCAACGACTCCCACACACACACACACACACACACACACACACACTTTCTTGTCCGGCGATCTCAGTGAGGACAGTCATGGACACAATGCAATCCCCTTACCCTAAAATTAAACATCTTAACTAAATACTTAACCCCAACATTTAACCTTAACAACTCTCACCCTGAAAGCAAACTGACAATTTTAGCAACAGAATCCATTTGAATAAGTTCTTTTTTCAGAATAAAAGCTCTGAACTCAATATGATTTTGTTGTTGTTGTGAAGATGAACAAATAATTTTTGTAGATTTTGGAACTATTAGTAGATTCTTAAGTCTTTTGAAGTGATCTACAGTTGGACATTGTTGTCTTTGATTCTTGTGTTAGACGTCGCGCTCATGACTCTCCAGTGACGACATTCTCTGACCACTCAGTGGCCGGCAGTCTGTCGGCGTCACATCGGCTGAGCTGAACCTCGTCAGAGCAGGAACTAAAAACACCAGGTACCAGGTTCTATCACTGATGGAGAAGAAAAATAACCGTGCCAAAATACGAAGAAGAAGTTCCCTGTGGGTGTGGTCGGGTCGAGCCGAGCCGAGCTGAGTGGTGCTGGAACTGTTTAGTGGAAAAGTGAGGACACTCATGGACATAATTCCCTCCCCCTTATACTAACCTTTAAGCACCAACCTAATTCTAACTCTATCCCTAGAACCAACCAACCTTAACCCATCAACAGGCCTTTTCATGTGTGACAGAACATAAGAACGAGACAGAATGTCCTCACTTCCTATTTTTTGTACATTTTTTGGACACTCATAGTCATAGAGCAGTCCCTGACCCTCTACCTAACCTTGAACCATCACAACTATACACCTAACTCTAAACCTACAACCAGGACTTAACTCCCCCAAAAAAAGCCCTCTCACCAGACAAAATGTCCTCACAAAGACATACATACAAGAACACACACACAGGTTTGTGTAGCTATTCTTCTTAGGGCTGAGACGAAAACAAAGCCTCATCACTAACTTTAACAACAACCAGTTAATGACTAACCCTAAACCATAACCACAATTCAAGTCTTAAATCTGCTCCTCAGAAATAAGGTTCTGTCTTGTTAGGACCAGGTTTTAGTCTCCATGAGGAGTACTACAGAAAAGAAAAAAAGGCCTAAAGAAGCACAAATTCAAGAACACACACACACACACACACACACACAGAGAGAGAGGAAGAGGAGCAGGTGGTGATGCCACAGATCAGTTAGAAAACCAGGAAGTCAAAACAGACTGAGTGAGTGAGTGAGTGAGTGAGTTGTCTTTCAACTGGAAGGTTGTGGGTTCAATTCCTGGCTCTGCTCGTCTATGTGTGTCCTTGAGCAAAGACACTGAATCACATGTTGCAGCTTGTGAATGGGAAGATTACTCGTTACTACCAAATCAAATCGAATACTTCAGTATAGTAAAAGTAACATACTTTAAAGCTTTTATTGAAGTAAGATTATAAACTTCTACTAAAGCCATTTTCTGTAATCACACTTGTACTTTCACTCAAGAATAACAATAACGTGGCATTGAAGAGAAGGCTGCCGCGTTCGCTCTGTGGTTTTACTTTGAAAAACGAGCGCCCGGACGTCCGGTGGAGCTCGCGCTAACTCCCGTTAGCTTAGCTCGATTGACAGCTCGCTAACGCCACGTACCTGCTGAGTGTTTGTCCTCGTCCTCGAAGCTCAGTCTGAAGTCCAGCTCGTCCGCGCAGTTCATTTGACCAACACAACTGCGACAGTCCTCACGTTAAAGCTGTCTGTCTGTCCACCTGTCTCTCTCCCCGAAAGCAGAACTCTGCCTCAACCGACGCTTCAACTTCAACAACAACAACAACAACAACACTCTGACAAACTCCCGACAGTAAAGTTGTAAATAAGCGCGTTCACGGTCAGAAAATTCGTCCTCGCACTGCGAAGTGAAAGCGTAAAACTCCCATATTTGCGTAAACTTTGCGTTCGCGGTTTCTGTTCGTCCGCGTTTCCTCTCCTCCAGGTTTGATCCTCACGCTGCGTTCACGGCCACTACGTAAACTTTAGGTCGGGGTTCATGCTTTTCTGCGTGCGCTTCAAAAATACTTAAAAAAAAGACATATTATATTATATTTTATTTTATTTTATTTTATATTATATTATATTATAGGACTTAACACGCTCATACTTTATGGTTTACACGTTCACATTTGATACATTTCACCACGAGTTTAAACTTATTAAATTGGTTTGTATGGAGAACGATACATGACATAAAAATAAATGAATGAATAAATGCATAAATAAAAGAATAAATCAATGAATTACTTAATAAATACATAAAATAGTGAATTAATAAATAAATACAGAAATAAATATATCAATGTGATTTTAATGGTCGATTTGTATTTATTTAAAGTAAATAATTTCGACTCCCATTATCTAAAATAAAATTAGATTGTTTGTCTGTCTGTCCATTTACGGACACACATCATAGTTTGGACTGTCAGACAATTAATCAGAAAATAATCAAGGACAAATGAAAGCACAGGAGTGAGTGGTGTCCTGTGTTTTTTTAAAAAAGGACGAATAAAAAGACACACTTACAACTTAAAGATAAAACCGCCAAATACTAAATACTGTGTTTGGTTAAGTATGATTTATCCAATTTGCGGTTTCAATTCACACCTTCAGTTTTGGTAATTCAACACGTTTTCATCAACTCAAAACCGGCCAAATTAAAGGGAAATCTTATTGAATTAAATGTTAAAATTACACACTTCTTTGAGCACCTACATTTTAACTTCAGCAACACAAAATATCTTTTTCAAAAACGTTCAAATTTGAGATTTAAGTTTAACCAATTGCTGTTTTTAATATTAATATAATATTAATATTGTAGTCTAGTGTCGTCCAAGGGTGTGTGGTTTGCGCAAAATAACGTCGTACATTTTTACTGTTTCTTATACCTGTTGATTCGTTATAACACTTTTGTCCAGAGCGCCCCTGAAGGCACCACTGGCAAGCCCAGTGATGACGTCAGGGGCGGGTGACTCCATCTCCCAGGTTCAGTTCAGGACTCGAGGATTTATTTGGGTTAACCGCAAAAACAAACAAACAAACAAACAAATAAACAAACAAACAAACACAAGCCCGACGTCAAATTATGCTTTTATTTAAATCACCAGTATCGGAAACGGTGAACAACGAAGTGGTCGGAGTCACTTGAACGCAACACTCGAGTCCTTTCCTGTGTTTATTTGAATAATGTGTGTCACGTGACGAAGTGGCCGCAGCTGCTCACACAAACACAATCGCTGTTTCTGTCTCTTCCTTTAATCTGGGGGAAAAAAATCCCAGATTAAAAAAAACCAAAGTTTATTTTGGGGGGAATTAAGACAATTGTGGGGAAGACGCGGACGATTCAGAACTTCATGAAATCAAACGCGGGTGAAATGATGAGTTCAAGGCCAATTAAAACAAATGTAATTTAAAAACAAAAGTAAACCATTGATTATCTTTAAGGCACCAAGGTAAAAAAGTCATATCTGAGATGATTCAGCGCTGCTGCCCCCTGCTGGCTGTGAAATAATCCACATTGACGTCTTCTGGTGAAATTATAAAAAACAATTAGAGTGATTTTCTTCTCTCTCAGTTGATCCTGACGTCAAACTATGTAAACAGTTTAAAGGAGCAGTGTGTAGAATCAATGAAAGAAACGCAACACAATGTTTGTAATCTAAGGTGTTTCCGTTACGTTGCCGTTACACCGAACCAGGTCCTCGTCGAATCACGGAATATTACAAGCGCGTCGCTAAGGCTGCGCTTGCTCTGGAGGCGTGTCCGCCTCACGATGGTCACCGTTCGCCAACGCTGGAGTCGCTGAGCTTTGCGTTTCCTGCTGGACGTCACCCAGGTGCCGTTTCTTGCTCTGTTCCTGCTGCTGCTCCGCGCCGCCGTTCGTCTTCCCGTCCCTCTTCCTCTTGCAGACCAAGCCTGAGTCTTCCTCGCCGATGCGACCCTCGGGGATTCCCAGAACTCGCAGGCAGACGACGGCGGCCGCCTGTTCTGCAAACTTTTTGGACTTCTCCCTGGAAAAAAGACGCAAGCATTTCAACATGAAGTCCTGAAAACACACACGTGTGTGTGTGCGCGCGTGCGCGCGCGTGCGTGCGTGCGTGCGTGCGTGTGCGTGCTGACCACAGTGTTGATCTGAATCTCTTTCCTGCGACAGTCACAGTCGACTGAAAGCCTCGGTCCTGCGAGCGCTGCACCTGCGAACACACGCGAGAACACAAGCGTCGCGTTAATAACACTTTTAAGTCTTCTGTGACCGTCCGGTCGTCGTCGCCTCTCACCGTCTCGTACAGCGGCTGCTCCACTCGCTCTCTGCGACTCCACTCCAGCAGGAACATCTTTGGAGTGATCTGAGGCGGATAATTCCTCCTGCAACAACAACAACAATTGTAAAAAAATAACAATTTAAAGAGGAGGGAAGGATGGAGGAAAGGAAGGAAGATTTGAAAAGAAGGAATGAAAGGAACAGAGGAGAGGACAGAAAGACAGAATCACGTGTTGTTCTGACCGTTCAAACTTGACGGCCACGGTGGTGACGTCTCCGTCCATGACCGGCCGCTCGCTCTGCCCGCCGCTCTGCAGCGCCGCCCTCCTGGTCTGCTGCTGCTCCTGCACATGTCGGCAGAAGGTGTGCAGGCCGTACGCCGCGCTGCAACGCAAAACAACACAAACGCGGGAGTCACGTGACCCGAGAGCCTCGGCGACCGCGGTCACGTGACGGTGGCGAGGCAGCCGTACCTGATCTCCGCGTTGGTCTGAGCGGCCTGCACCTGCTTCCCCAGAGGAGACTCCACCTTGTCCCGCAGCATCTGACACAGACAGTACTTGGTGTTGAAGGCGTGGTTGTCGTACCGGATCGCCTGAGAGACAGACACAACAAGACAGGACACACACTTTACAGCCCCTTTAAAAAACAACATGTACTTCCATGACGACGATGGGGCTCACATATTTGAGATATTCCTCCATGACCTTCTCCACAGGAAGTGGACCTTCACTGACGAACACGGACACGTTCCACATGGCAGCGCGAGCCAACATGACCGACGAGGCGCCGGTCGCCCGCCTGAAGTGCTCGATGTCAGCGTTGGTCTTCACCACATCCAGAGAACCTCCACTGTTTCATTCAAGAAACATCGTTCACTTCACAGGTTTGGATTCAAAATATCACAATTTTTAAAAAAAAAACTGCAGTGTCTGATGACAGATTAACACATTATAGTTTTAAACTAAAAAAACTACAGTATCAGATAACAGATTAACAGATTATAGTTTTAAACTGAAAAAACTGCAGTGTCTGATAACAGATTAACAGATTATAGCTTTAAACTAAAAGAACTACAGTATTAGATAACAGATTATAGTTTTAAACTAAAAAAACTGCAGTAGCTGATAACAGATTATAGTTTTAAACTAAAAAAACCGCAGTACCTGATAACAGATTATAGTTTTAAACTAAAAAACTGCAGTAGCTGATAACAGATTATAGTTTTAAACTAAAAAAACTACAGTATCAGATAACAGATTAACAGATTATAGTTTTAAACTAAAAAAACTACAGTATCAGATAACAGATTAACAGATTATAGTTTTAAACAAAAAAAATTGCAGTACCTGATAACAGATTAGTTTTAAACTAAAAAAACTGCAGTAGTTGATAACAGATTCACAGATTATAGTTTTAAACTAAAAAAACTGCAGTAGCTGATAACACAGATTATAGTTTTAAACTAAACAAACTGCAGTACCTGATAACAGATTCACAGATTATAGTTTTAAACTAAACAAACTGCAGTACCTGATAACAGATTCACAGATTATAGTTTTAAACTAAAATAAACTGCAGTATCTGATAACAGATTATAATTTTAAACAAAAGAAAACTGCAGTACCTGATACCAACAGATTATAGTTTTAAACTAAAAAAACTGCAGTAGGCTGAGGAATAGATTATAAGTTTTAAAACTAAAACTGCAGTATCTGATAACAGATTATAGTTTTAAACAAAAAAAACTGCAGTACCTTATAACAGATTAACAAATTATAATTTTAAACTGAAAAAACGGCAGTATCTGATAACAGATTAACAGATTATAGCTTTAAACTAAAAAAACTACAGTATTAGATAACAGATTAACAGATTATAGTTTTAAACTAAAAAAACTGCAGTAGCTGATAACAGATTAGTTTTAAACTAAAAAAACTGCAATACTTGATAAACAGATTATAGTTTTAAACTAAAAAAACTGCAAAAGTACCTGATAAATAGATTAACAGATTATAGTTTTAAACAAAAAAAACTGCAGTACCTTATAACAGATTAACAAATTATAATTTTAAACTGAAAAAACGGCAGTATCTGATAACAGATTAACAGATTATAGCTTTAAACTAAAAAAACTACAGTATCAGATACCAGATTAACAGATTATAGTTTTAAACTGAAAAAACGGCAGTATCTGATAACAGATTATAGTCAGTCAGTCAGTCATCATCTAACCGCTTTATCCTCCACCAGAGGGTCGCGGGGGGTGCTGTGCCAATCTCAGCTACATGGGGCGATAGGCGGGGTCACACCCTGGACAGTTCGCCAGTCCATCGCAGGGCCACACACACACACACAACTAGAGACAAACAACCATTCACTCTCACACTCACTCCTACGGTCAATCTAGAGTGTCCAATTTACCTAATCCCCACATTGCATGTTTTTGGACTGTGGGAGGAAGCCGGAGAACCCGGAGAGAACCCACGCACACACGGGGAGAACATGCAAACTCCATGCAGAAAGGCCCTTGTTCCAACCGGGGCTCGAACCCGGGTCTTATCGCTGCAAGGCGAGAGTGCTAACCACTACAACACCGTGTGGCCACAGATTATAGTTTTAAACTAAAAAAAAAACTGCAGTACTTGACAACAGATTATTAACAGATTATATCTTTAAAATAAAAAAAAAAAGAAATTTTAATTTACAATCAAAAGTAATTTGAAAAACACCTGAGAATGAGGGATGGAAGTAAGGAAGGGAGTAAGGAATGAAGAAAAGAAGGAAGGAAGGACAGAAACAGCTACTGCTGACCATGTTAATCGTGAGTGGGTGTGGCCTCTTACTTGGCGATGACGGGGATGGAAACAGCCCGAGCAACGGCTTGGATGTAGTTACAGTGGACGGGGTGTCGGGGGCGCTCTTCCTTAAACCTGAACATCAACAACACATTCATATAAAAACATGTGACGTGCAGAGGATGAGTCAGCAGTTTACCTGCCGTGGACAGCGACCGCGGCGACGCCCGTCCTCTCGATCCTCTGCACCAAACTGATCGTTTCCTCCACCTGGAACCAGAGAAGAGACGTTACAGAGCGCCCCCTGCTGCTGAGACAGAAAAACACAGTGAAAATATGGCCGACGGCAGGAAAAACCTGGGTCAACTCAAGTCTACGATACAATCTGACCGTGATCTCACTCTGCCTGCACCAAAGTCCACACACACAGTGACCACACGAGGCAGCAGAGGACCAGCAGCTCCTGTGTCTCTGTGAGCTAAAATCACTGGTTTTCTCCGTGGACTTTGGTGTGGGAGAGTGAGTGGTTTACAAACCCAGTGAATACCGGGCAATAAACTCTAAATGGGTATTTTTATTTAAAACGCTAAAAATGAAACTTTGATTTACAGCGACTTTACAGCTTTACAGCAACAGACATGCAATTAATAATATCAAAAAAAATGAGCAGTGTTTGTTTGGAGGCAACAATCGTGGAATCTTAACTCCAGGGACGTGAGTTTGCTCCGAGTTTCCACGTTGGAAATCGTCTCTACTTTTCTAAATTAAGTCAAAACTCAATCAAGGACAAGTGTGAAGTGTAGAAGGGCGTAAACGAGTGTTTCCCGTCTTACCGAGGGCAGGATCCTGATTTTACAGGTGACTGGAATGGAAACACCTGTGACGAGCTTTGTGAGGATCTGCAGCAGGAACAAAAACCACACTTTTTACTTATTTATTCATTTATTATCAAATCAATCAACCCCTGTGTGTGTGTGTGTGTGCGTGTGCGTGTCAGTACGCACCGCCTCTATCTTGTCAGGGTCTGACAGCAGAGCAGCTCCCATCCCTCCCTGCAGGGGTCAGACAGGGGTCAGACAGGGGTCAGACAGGGGTCATCAGAGAGCAGAAGCAGCAGACGGTCACTCACCTTGGTGGAATATTCCTTTGGACAGCCCATGTTCACGTCGACCGCAGCCACGTCCTTCTCCCTGTGCGACAAAGAGACAGAAACTTCGTCTTCTACTGTGCTAACGCTGTGCACGTGTGTGAGACACATGAACTCACACGAGACGAGCCACGGCCAGCGCTCGGTCCGGATCAGCGGTTCCCTGGAAGCACAGGGACAGAGACGTTGAGGACGAGCTGACCTGCGGTGCGTCCTGAATGTCGTGTATGGACACAGATAAAAATGCGTCTCACCATCTGGAAGACGACTCTGTCCTTCTCTCGCTCACATGTCCGGAACATCACGCGGTCGTCCGGAGCCACAAAGTCCACCGTCTGCAGAACCTCTGAGCAAACACAGCACCACAGACACCAGATCAACATCCACATGCAGCTCATGACGTGAAAAAGAGGCCACACCCTCCTTCTTACCGTTCACCACCCTCTGACACTGGACCATTTTGATGTCGATCAGCTCCTGAAACAAAAAGCACCGACAAACACTGAGCTCAGATTCAGGTGCGTCTCCGTCTGCTGCTTCTTCCCATCCTCACCTCGCAGTAAACCACATCAGCTCCGTAGTCCAGAGCCAGTAGCCTCATGGGCAGGGTCCCCACCCGGACCATGGGAGCCAGGGCAGTGATGTTCCTGAAGCTCAGCCTCCCTGCTGCCATGATGTTCCACTCAGTTCTGCTGCTCGCACAGAAACACAGTGAATCCACAATCCGGGGTTCATTTGGTGTCGCATTCTTATGCACGAGACACACTCACGAAACCCCATCTAGAATCCGGCGGATTTAAGCCGGTTTTCGGTTTGTAGCCGATGACAAATGAAACGGTAAAACCTGAATGAACTGATACAGAATGTATTCCTCCAGTCGGCGTTCAGTTGGCTCAGAACGTCACAAAGAAAATGAACATTGGCAACTTTTAGCACGACCGTTCCTTCGATTCGGCATGGCCCCCGACAATCGTAAGATTAAGAACAAATACAGTTGCATTTAATGAAATAGCCACACGCCGAATTAACAACAACAAGGTTTTGACTTGGAAAGATGCTCCGTTTATTATCTATCTGCTAAGTTCATTCTTAAAAAAGCAAGAACTTCTTAACTTGCGACTTTTTCTAATGGAGTCCGGCGGACGGGATTGATTAGGACTAAGTTTTTGAATGCTAACACTGTTAAACTGCTACACTGTGTTCTAACGTGGAATAAACTGAAGCTCGACGCTGACTCGAGAACACATTTAAAAACGAGGAGCAATCAACTCACCCGCTCACGACAGCAGCAGAACGCGAGGAGTCGGCGCGTGCTCTTCGGAGAACTTCCTGTTTAGGCACGTGCGTCATCACGGCGTCACGTTGCGTCAGGAGGCACGAGAACCAGATCGGTTTGATAATCATGATTATGATGTTGCGTCTTGTTTTAAAGCTGATAACATTATTATCAGCACATCATTTGAAATATAGAAACAATAACTTCCACAGATTTTTATTTTTTTTACCTTTTATTTATCTTTCATAATACACTATCTATAACAAAATATGTTGGGGAATGTGATGCAGTTTTTTTAGTGTGATGAGAAAAGCAAAGACATGAGGGTAAACTCACATTTTGTGTCAATCATGTTGAGCAAGGCAATTAGCATTAGCCCCTTATGTTTGCATGATCCAGCAAGTAATGCAACCTCCATACGAATCACTTAGCATTCAGCTCTTGATATTTAGTGATACAATTACGATCTTGGCGGCCAACAATGGCAAACAACTGAAGTGACTTCGATAGCCTCTAAGCTAGGTTGTTGTCTGTGACACAGTCCAGCGTGTCTGTCTATTTAATGTAGGATGATGCAGGGGGGAGGAGCTTCACAACACGCCAGAGATGAGGGATATTGCTAAAGGAACAAATAAACATTTGTATAATATGAGTTATGGACACAGAGGTGGGCCACACGGCGGTGTAGTGGTTAGCACTCTCGCCTTGCAGCGAGAAGACCCGGGTTCAAGCCCCGGTTGGAACAAGGGCCTTTCTGCATGGAGTTTGCATGTTCTCCCTGTGTGTGCGTGGGTTCTCTCCGGGTTCTCCGGCTTCCTCCCACAGTCCAAAAACATGCAATGTGGGGATTAGGTGAATTGGACACTCTAAATTGACCGTAGGAGTGAGTGTGAGAGTGAATGGTTGTTTGTCTCTATCTGTGTGTGGCCCTGTGATGGACTGGCGAACTGTCCAGGGTGTACCCCGCCTATCGCCCCATGTAGCTGAGATTGGCACAGCACCCCCCGCGACCCTCTGGTGGAGGATAAAGCGGTTAGATGATGACTGACTGACTGACTGACACAGAGGTGTGTGTGTGTGTGTGTGTGTGTGTGGAAATGAGAGAAACAGCACATTGTTTGTATAAACAAAAAAAAATACACAAATGTTAACATAATTAATGTTATTTGACATCTGCTCCTGTTTATGGGCGTCAAGCCACTCCACTAATGGTGCGTTCCAGTTGTAGTCGAAAGTCAGAATTTCAGTTTCAACTGGAATGTCCCCTCTGATCAGCGTTCCAACTCGCAACATCACAAAACCTGACACAGGATTCCACGGCGGCTGCCACTCGTGTCAATAATAAAAACTCATGTGGCTACACTGTGTGAGCCAAATAAACAGCTATTGCTAACAACAGCTAGCCCGAGATAAGTCTGTGTCCATGCTTTCTCCCGTCTTCTCAACTCAGGGATGACGTCACTTCCAATTCCGATGTAATAAAAAACTTGTTTAGGGAGGTTACATTTTTTGTCCTTAATGTGCTGAGTGTTACTTTTTTAAGTTGCATAAGGGTTAATGTGTTTTTTTACTGTATTCTGAATCCTGAGGTGCAATTTGTCGTGGACTCGGTGTGAAAAGGCTTTTGTGGAGTTTTGTAACCTGTGCCAAGTCCAGCTGGAGCTCTGTTACCTAGGCAACGGTGAGATAACACCTTAGAAAAATTCCCTGTAGACCAGAGCATTTTTTGTAGAGAAGAGTTTTTTTGGGGAAAAAAAATTGTGACACAGTTTAAGAGCCTATATATGCTAAGTCACTAACGCTCGTGGCTAACATTAAGCTTGGTTAAAACAGCAGCGTCTTATAGCAACAACAACAACAAAAAGACGTATCAGCGGCAACACCGGGTCAGGAAGAAGAGGATACAATTCACATTCTTAATACACATGACATTAGACTCTTATTATGAAAATACCTCTACATGCGATTACAACCACGGCGTGTCAGCAAACCTGATGATTACGTGGTGTAATCATGGTGGTGTGTGTGAGGTCAGAGCAGGGGCGGAGCAAGTGAACACACATACACACATGAAGCTCATATATGAAGAGAATATGGAAGACCAAACACAGAGCTAAAGTAATATAGTGAATGAGTTAATAAACAATATTATAATACACATTTCCCTTGCTTTTCACACCAAGTCCCACTATATATGTGCTGTATATACATGAAAATATAATCATTTTACCAGAAGTCACATGACATGTTGGAATATACCGTTTTGTAGGAGCCAACAATTTACTGCATGTTTTCGTACAGTGGGAAGAAGCCAGAGAAAACTCCATGCAGGAAGGCCCTTATTCCAACTAGGTCGCAAACCCGGGTTCTCTTGCTGCAAGGGCAAAGAGTGCTAACCACTACACCAACTGTGTGGCCCCCATCATAAATTTAACATTAAAATGTCAAAGTAATCAGAGGTTAGAGCTACATCCGTACTACTCTGTTTTTAATTTGAAAACTCAAAAATTCTGCTCTGGATCCGCCTCTCGTCCTCTTTACCCCAGTATGTTCAAGTCTCAACAACAGAGAATTATACAAAACGCATACATTATATAACCCAGCAGATGGCAGTGCTGTGTCATAAACGTTGTCTACACTGATAATTTATACATTTTGTTTTGTACTGTTGGTGAAAACTCTCATACACTCTTGGTAAAAAAAAAGCAGCAGCTGTTCTGAGTTCTGTTCTGTTGTTTTTAAAACAGTGACACTACATCAAAAATAATGTTGTTGGTCATATGTGGCATATCCCAGGCTGTGTTATCTCTCCAAGGGAAATATCATCAACATGACGTATATATAAACTATTACAGCTTTCATATGTGTTAAATTGAGGAAATTGGTATTAGTTATAATGCTGAAATTAATATTTTTTTCATGATCAGGTTTGATTTTGATAAAAAAAAATCTATTTCATGAAAAATAAAAACCTGATTAGGGAGGTTACATTTTTTGTCCTTAAGGTGCTGAGTGTTACTTTTTTTAAGTTGCATAAGGGTTAACGTGTTGTTTTCTTTACTGTATCGGGAATCCTGAGGTGTGATTTGTTGTGGACTCAGTGTGAAAAGGCTTTAAGGCACAAAAAACATAAAAGTAACAATCACAAGAAGAAACATTTCGTTGTCAGTCGATTCTGAGTCCTGGTGATATTACACAAAGAGAAACAAAAGGTCCAAAATGGCAAAAAGAAAGTCACTTTCACAGTGTGATGCTCTGGGCAACAAGTTTCTGTGTTTATCGACTTTGTAGAAAAGAGAGGGGAAACAATGCAGGAGTCTCCACTCAACTGAAGAGAAACAGGTTCAGACCTAAAGCTCCCAAAACCAGGACCAGGAGTCTGGACTCTGAACAAAAACAAAACAAAGATCTTCACATATTCAGCCAAGAGGTTTAAGAATTGGCAGACAAACTGCTCCTGCCTGATGAGCGGTCAGTCCATTCTGAGGAGTTTGCGACCTCGATGGGGTCAATCTGAGGAAAGACCACGAAACACAACCTCTGGCCCACGTATGTCGCCCTCTCTGCAGGGAAACAGAAGTCACAAATCAACCAAGTGAGTGTGAGACAAGCTGCAGGTCGAGAGCCCACGTCAAAACTCACCAATTCAATTCAGCAAAAACCTAAGACATAAGTAAATGAAGTGAGTGGAGCTGAGGCATTTTTTAGGACAGGTGAACGATGTTGAGGACAGGTGAACAATGAGGACAGGTGAACGATGTTGAGGACAGGTGAACAGGGTGAACGATGTTGAGGACAGGTGAACAATGAGGACAGGTGAACGATGAGGACAGGTGAACGACATGAGGACAGGTGAACGATGAGGACAGGTGAACAATGAGGACAGGTGAATGATGAGGACAGGTGAATGATGAGGACAGGTGAACGATGAGGACAGGTGAATGATGAGGACAGGTGAATGATGATGAGGACAGGTGAATCGGTGTTAATTAAGGGCCGTGATTTGTGACCTTTGACCCATTATGACTGATTTTGTCAGCACTTTAATTTGTTTTGTTTTTTAGTTTTGCCTTTAATTAAAAACAATTCATTTGAAATTAACTAAGTACATTTTAAACAAGCTGCTTTTTTTTAAACTTGAGTACATTTTAAACCAGTACTTGTACTTGCACTGAAGTAAAATGTTATTAAAAAAAAATGGTGGTACTTTTACTTGAGTACTTGAGATTTCAGTATTCTCTCCACCTCTGACTGAAACTCACCGATGAAGTTGTAGATACACTTTGGTTTTTCTTTCCAGTGGACACCCAGGAAGTACACAGGTACACCAGTGAGCATAATGACCAGTCCGACACCACAAACCACCGGCTCAGAGTAAAGACTGAAGCCCAGCAGCAGCGCCCAGAACATCAGGTAACACACAGGAACCAGCAGGTTCACCTGGTATACAAAAATAAAACACACTTATTTCTTCTTCTGGTAATGCCGAGCATGTGATGCCTCTAAACCCGTGATGCCGCTCACCTTGATGGGTCGGTAAAGGCTGGGTTTCTTCCAGCGGTAGAACAGCAGACCTGCGATTGTGACGCCGTACGACAGGTAGTTGATGAAGGAGACATAGTTGATGAGGTTGTGTGTTTCTCCGATGCAGAGGATCACGATGGTGGCAGCGCACTGAAAAAACATGGCAGCGTGGTCCACATTAAAGGGGAATTCCGGTATTTTTGGACCTGCACCCTCGTACACACCCACATTTATAAACATTGGGCCCAGGTTGAAACATTTGGGTTCAAACACTGTAGAACATTTTTTCTCATAAGCGGAAAAAACACAAGCATGTCAACACAAGAAACGTCTACATACGCAGACCAGCAGAGCAGGGATTGGTGTACAGTTCTTGTAGTGGATCATGGCCAGCAGGCTGGGCAGGTGACCTTCTCTGGCACCTGAGAAACACAACCTGTGAACACAGACACCACACGGACCATCAGGGGCCACGATGGATTCGGAGTGGGAGGAGGCGGGGGGCGGGGCTCACCTGGAGGAAGTGAACAGGTAACCGTTGATCCCCCCAAAGGTGGACAGAGCGACAGAGATGGGCATGATGACGGAGAACATTCCCAGGAGCTTCTCTCCGAACGTCTGAACAGTGAGAGAACAGAGAAT
The DNA here is from genome assembly GCF_019176455.1 of Solea senegalensis. NCBI lineage: Eukaryota > Metazoa > Chordata > Actinopteri > Pleuronectiformes > Soleidae > Solea > Solea senegalensis. Next base: position 53,415 of record NW_025322479.1, read on the forward strand.
CAGTGGACGACACAGTTTTCTGTTGGCGTTCGCTTCATCTCGTCAAGAGGTCATCTCCTCGTGGACATTCGCACAGTCACCAGCTGAAGGCTGAGGACTCACCTCCAAAGACCAGCGTGTAGGATCTAGTGGCATCTAGTGGTGAAGCAACATATGGCAAACAAGTGGAACAAACAATATTTTGCCTCTCACTCCTCAACCAAATGTATGAGGAACTACCACCGGTAAGTGTGATTTAAGATGTGTCTCCATTTTCTCCCTTTGTACAAAAAGAGAAGCCAAAATATCTCAAGAATTAGTGCAGCCATCTTGTTTTGGTAATGTCGTCAATGCCAGAGTAAAGTCGTTGTATCGAGGTTCCACCCCCTACATTCACTGACCAATCATAAGTGACTTTCAGCTGTCAGTCATGACCTTGCAGCCTATTTCTTCTATTATTATTCACTAATTTAAACGTTCAGATATTGGCTTTAAAATGAATTGACTAAAATAGGCTGAAAGAGCTGCTATGACCTTGACAATAAAGAGAATACAAAATATTCTGTTCATTTCACTACAGAAGAGACTCAAGGACTGCAGTTGGGCATTCTTATTTTGTATATTGTAATTCTTATTTAGGCCACAAGGGGCAGGAGTTTTTTAAGACTATGAAAGTACATTTCTCTTCCTGATGATTTATATTTCACTCAGTGTGCATAGCTAGTTTAGATCAATGCTAATTAGATATCTTAGATAGATGCTAGTTAGTTAGCATAGCTGAATTGGATAGATCAATGCTAGTTAGTAAATAGACACACATACATAAGATATACACATATCTATGCTGCTGTTTGTATAATTGAGATTGTTGTATAAACACGTGATAACCAATTGAGAACTGTCCTGTTTAAATCTAAACATGTATACAACTGTTGAAAAGCATTACATATCTTATTATTATTATTATTATTATTGTTATAAATCTGCTCCTGGTCTCGCTCTGTCCCTCAGACGCTGCACATCTTTCAGTCTGTTAAAAGGAGTTTCTTCCTCTCGCTGAAGCCGAGTGGACATCTTTACTGACAACAGCAGCAGCGCTCGTTGATTCACGCTCGTTACTCACTACAGCCACAGCGTTGGACGACAGCAGCTCGTCGGGCGACATGGAGGAGAAGTAGGCGATGTTGGTGAGCGTGTACACAAACGTCACCAATGGAATGGAAATGTAGATGGCACGAGGTAGATTCCTAAACCGAGGGTCACACACGCCGTGTACACACACACACGACACCACAAAACAAAAACAAATCAAAACAAACAAAAATTTAAATAAAAAAGACGCTTTTCATTTTCATGTCAAACATCAAAATTTTCAATGAGAAGAAAGAAAAGTTTTACTATAGATGGATGCTCGTTAACTAGGACAGACAGACAGACGCTTGCTTAAATAGATATATGCTAGTTAGCTATCATAGCTTACATTACATGTCATTTAGCAGATGCTCTTATCCAAAGCGACTTACAATGGAATTGAGTACAATCAGCCAGGGGTGGAGTCGAACTTGCGACCACTGCGACCATGATGTCTTTCGCACACAGGGTACTGGTCTTTACCACTGAGCCACTCCACCCCCCTGCTAGCTACTTTATATGGATACTAGTTACTGTAGCTAGGATAGATAGACAGTCTGCCTAGCTTAGGTAAGACATGTGTTAGTTAGCTTTCATAGCCAGATTAGACATATGCTAGTTAGCTGGCATAGCTAGTTTAGATGCTAGTTAGCTCAGTTTTGTTTTTTCTCTTCTGATGCCTCGTGTTTGTTGTGAACCAATTGTGTGAACTCTGTCTTACTATGTTCACTGTCCTGAGATAATTTGGTGCTATACAAATAAAAAATGGATTCAAATTGAAAATTGAAAAACAGCTGTATGATGAGTCACTCAACAGAAGAGTGGACGTGAACCAGCTGCAGATAAAATACACAACAATAGAAAGAAAACCATGGGGATGAAGATGAGCTCTGAGGGGCCGCGGTGCAGCAGGAATATTCACCGTCTGGGTTCAACCACCTCTTCTGTCACATAGTTGAGAAAGTTCCAGCCGCTGAAGGCGAACGAGGCCTGAAGGAAAGCCAGAGCGATCTGTCCGACCGTCGGCGTCTTCTCCAGAGAGAAGGCCACCTGAGGAGTCAGAGCCTCGTAGTTCCCTGAGGAAAAACACACACGGCAGAGAAGGTTTTGTTGTTTGTTGGTTAAACCTCAGGGGGCAGTGAGGTTTAACAGAGTTACCGTTGAAGATCTGGACCAGGCCAACCACAATGATAAGACCCAGAGCCATCAGTTTCCCCACAGTGAAGATGTCCTGGATCCTGGTGGCCCAACGAACACTGGAGCAGTTCACCCACGTCAGCAGCACTGAGACACAAAGCAAACGTAGATAAACAGGCGTCTAATCCCATTGAATTACATTTACTTATGAATGATGAGGACAGGTGAACGATGAGGACAGGTGAATGATGAGGTGAACGATGATGGGGTGAATGATGTTGAGGACAGGTGAACGATGGGGACATGTGAACGATGAGTCCCCATCGTTCACCTGTCCTCATCGTTCACATGTCCTCATCGTTCACCTGTCCTTCACTTGTCCTCAGGTGAACGATGAGGACAAGTGAACGATGAGGACAGGTGAGCGATGAGGTCAGGTGAACAATGAGGACAGGTGAACAATGAGGACGGGTGAATGATGAGGACAGGTGAATGATGATGAGGACAGGTCAATGATGAGGACAATAAACGATGATGAGGAGAACGATGATGAGGATAGGTGAGTGATGAGGACAGGTGAGTGATAAGGACAGGTGAGTGATAAGGACAGGTGAGTGATAAGGATAGGATCACTAATGGAAAAGCAAAAAAAAAACAAGCTCTGCTGGAAGTGTTTTGTGGAAAAGTGCCACAAGTGAGGAGTGCACCAACCAACCAGACTTGACAGAGGACTTCAGCGTTGTTTGGCCCTGAGCTGACATGACTCAGGTCTTTGTTGTCGCTGCCTAATTACCCGGTTGAGTACCTGCACTGTTAATTCAGCACACAGCGAGTGATGAACGTCCTGACGACAGCGTGTGATTCCCTCTCCTCTGACGCCATCCATCGTTCACACTCATTTTTAAGAGCTGGACGCTAAAGAAACGTGAGCAGTGCCCGCCCTCCTCTGGACAGGATGGGGGTGCGATGGGAGGGCGGGGGGTGGGGGGGGGGTTTGCCACGTTTGTTCCCATTTTACAGCGGAAGTGTTTTGTGTTGTGGCTGTGACAGCTCGTCTTTGTGCCGTAGAGCAAGGCTGCGGTGAGAGAGAGCGGGGCAAAGCTGGTGACAATGATGGACGAGGTGAAACAATCGTGCCCTCCCTCACTCACCCGTTTCCCACATTCCGGCCTCCCATGGCAACCATCCACCCCCGTATCACCGCTCGCCAACTAGAACACCACACACCAGAGCAGGGATATGATACACATGTATTTAAAAGGAGCATTTCACCCGTTTACATAGACGACTCAGCCTCGGTCGTCCCAGTTCGTACAACTACAACTCCCTTATTCACACTAACTCACCCCCACATGACCACCCACTATCACCTCAGCCACCTTTTTCTGTATTCTGCATTTTAAAACTCTGGTATTCATTTTTAAACTCCATTCAAATTAGTGTTCAAATTATATAATAATATAATAATATCGTCACTTATCTTCTTATTTAAGATGTAAAGTCATTGTAAGGTCAGGCCTGCATTTGGACAGTGAGAACAGTAGGAGGCTGGGGGTGGGGCCGGGGGTGGGGGGCAGGTTGTGGGTTAGATTCCCGGCTTTACAAAAGGCTCATCTCATTAAGCGTACACCAAAGATTATGTTTACATCATCGTCTCACTGTTAGACAGATTTTTCTATTATACTATTATATAATATTATATACTATTATATTATATTATATCATATTATATACTATTATATTATATTATATACTATTATATATACATTATGGCATCATAATGACATCTTACAATATATGTTCACATCTTTATCTCACTGTCAGACAGACTTTTTTCCAGGAAACTGAAGTGTGTAAACCGCTCACTCTCCCACACCAAAGTCCATAGAGAAAATCATTGATTTTAACGTCACACACACACACACACACACACACACACACACAGGAGTTGTTGATCCACTGCTGCCTCCATCACTAAGTCTTATTTTTCAGAATTTGGTATTTGAAATCCACACTGACCACACGAGGCAGCAGTAGACCAGCGGCTCCTGTGTCCGCACGAGCTAAAATCACTGATTTTCTCTATGGACTTTGGTGTGGGAGAGTGAGTGGATTAGTAAGTGAAACAAACTCCAGTTTCCAGCTGAAATAAGTTTGTCTCACAGTGAGATAAAGCAGTGAACATATACTTTAAATACAGTAGACCTAAAATGACATTGATTTTTACACAATATCAGCATTAAATAATCTTTTCCATATTGTTTCATGTTAAATGAGTATTTTCCTTTGCCTCTGTTCCATCACAAGCAAACTACACAAACCACGTCCTGCACTCGTCCTGCACTCGTCCTGCACTCGTCCGTCCTCCTGGGACGCCGGACATTTTCCACTGCAGTCATTAACTTCACACGTGACCACTACCCTTGTAGCAGAGGCCGTGTTGTGATGACGATGACATTTTACTGACTCACTGTATCACATGATGATGGACAAAGTCTCTGAGTTCAGAAAGTAAATGTGGTGAAGTGTGCGTTAGGTTTGGGGCGTGCGTGGAAGCATACCAGGGCCTGAAGTTACACACTACAGCTTTAATGGGCGGCGAGGTCACTCACGGAGACACGTGGCCGAGAGCATCCTCGTCGCCATGTACGGAGGGACGCAGTTTGGGAAGACGGGCTGCAGGACGTAGCTAGAGAAGGTGAGGGCGATGACCGCCAGCGTGGTCGGATACATGATGAGGACGGCGCTCCACAACAGCAGAAACCTGCACCGGGAGAAAGAGGGAGGAAACAATCACCTTTAACGTCTTTACAGACAGATGGACAGACAGACAGATAGACAGATGGACAGACAGACAGAT